>NW_018165645.1:33864-64450 GCF_001263595.1 Phalaenopsis equestris
TTTAGAATTCTGAAATTTGATTGTGTGTATAGTTTAGTTTTGTGGCTTGATTTCAATGTTGATTTATAATTAGTCTATTTAATATGAGTGATTGTGTAATTAAAAAAAATGTGTTTGTATATATAAAAGTTTGTTTGTTTTTGTTTGTGAAAATTAGTGTTTGTGAAATGTTTTGTTACTAAATTATTGTTAGATAAAAATTTGTGTCTAAAATATTAAAATTTTTTGGTGTAAGTTGATAGGAAATTGAAAATTAAAAAAAATCAAAATATGGAATTTTTAGAATTTTTCGTGCCTTCAGCGCTGACGGCGCTCTGGACCCGACAACAGATTAAACCCCTAAAAATTTGCAATTTTTATTGTGACCACCATTTTCTTACTCTTAATTCATCTTCAACCTTCGGTTTGGGCGTCTATGGCTTGATTTTTGGTGAATTTGAGGCAATTTAGAGGCTAAAAGACTTTGGATTTCATCTTCTCTAGGTAAGAGCTACACTTTAAACCAAATTTTTTTTATTTTCATCAAGGATTAATCTCCATTGCATGGATCCAAAAATATGGAAATTATTTGAGAAATTTTTTAGAAAATCCTTTGGTGATGAACTCTTACTTAGTGATTTCAAGTTTAAAATGTTTTATATTTTGATTTTTTGAATTTTGGGATATATTCGGAATTTTGCAAATTTTTTTAAATTTCCTATGGTACCTTGATCGAGAAAAAGAAAAATAGAATATGACGAGCAGAGATTTGTTAGCTTTAGAGCCAGTGCTCAATTTCATAGTTTGTTAGAAAATAAAAAAGTTGTTCAGGACCAAGGTTTTAAAAATCCGGGAGGAGAAGTTGAATGTTTGATTATTGCTCGATAGTGGGAAAATTTTTGCTATTTTACTGTCGATGCCATAGCTGGGATTGTAATAGAATTTTTTGCCAACCTTCCTAAAGCTTCTGATGATTTTGTTTTTGTTCGAGAAAAAAGGTGGAGTTTACTCAAAAAAAATTTAATGAGTTTTATCAATTAGAAGATGTGTATAGATGTCAGTAGCATTCTTTTTCTGCTATAGATCAGGCTTTAGATGAAGTTATTTCTTTTCTGACTTGTGAAAAAGGGGCTTGAAAAATAAAGAATGGAGTTAAAGTTAACTTTCCCCTTTCTAAGTTAAATGTAGTATCTAAGACCTGACATTATTTTATTTCCGGGAAGATGATTCCAACGAATCATCATAGCGAAGTAACCAAGGATATAGCCATCCTGAACTTCTGTATTCAGCAGGTGATGGACATAAATGTAGGCTTTGTCATTTATATGAACACTCGATATATTGCTCTGGGAGAGGTCACTGGTGGATTGGCACACCCTGCTTTGATTTGCACACTTTGTGAGCATGCAAGAGTTGGTTTCAGACATGATGAGGAGAAGATTGAGCCTCAGAGTCCGATTGGGCCTGCTAACATCAAGACTTATGAGTCCCATGTTGATTGGAGATCTGTAAGACGGGCTAGGGATATTCCTTCTACTTCTAGAACCCCTAGTGTGCCTACTTCAAGTGACCCCAATAACAGGGAGTTGTTGGACTAGATGATGATTAAACAGGGAGATATTTTGAGGATGAATCATAGGATGCAGAATATGGAGGCCAGAAATGCTTACACTGATGATCTGATTCACCAGAATTTTGAATATGATGTTGCTTATGATGATGCTTTAGTGAGATATCTGAGGGGTGACCATACAGTTCAGTTCCATGTTCACCCTACTTATACTCTATATCAACAACAAAAGTTAGATGTGGATGATGAGGAAGATAATGACTGGTGATCTATTTTGTTTGTTTGTTTGTGTTTGTACTGTGTGATTTTATTGTGATGTTGTTGAGACTTTGTTTGTTATGTTATGTTAAACTGTAATGTGGAAAACAATTTTCATTTTTTTAAAATTTAGTTTAGTTATGTTGTTATTTTCAGCACTTTGTTATGTACTATGATTAGCTCTTTCTCAGCAAATTTTATATGTATTACTTGTAATTTAATGTTTTTAGCCTTGTAGTTTTCATATTAGCACCTGCAACAATTCAAAATTTATGTTCAAAAATCAGAATCTCCAACACGTATGAATTTTTTTTATATATTTAATTCTTTCTTTTGCCCTTCATTTTTAATGTTCTTCACGTAAAAATCTTTTAAAAATTTAAGTTTGGTGGGAGAAGAAATATCATTATTAGAAAAGAACTTAATTTTATTTGTCCTCACTTAACTATATTTTCAAAATTTTAAATTTAACATGACCTATGATATTAGAGGTTAACTTTGGATAACTATATTTATGTCTCTAAATATATAATAAATTTTAGTAAAAATTTTCAATAATAAAGGTTAATTCTAGGGGCTAAGATATTTGATAAAAGAGAATAAGACTATGTTTTTTTATTTTTAGTAAAGGAAATTTATATTTTTGATGTATGGAAAATCTTAAAGAAATTCATGTAAAAGGAAAAGAATTAAACTTTATGAAATCTTTAAGTTAATATAAATTTGTTAAGTGAAAAAAATGTAAAAAGTTTTTAACTTTAAAAAGTTTAAAAAGTTTTTAACTTTAAAAAGAGGATAATGAAGTTCAAAATCATTAAAGGCTATCCAAATATAGTAATCCTGAGAAAAGAAAAAGAAAAAAAAAAGAAAAGAAAAAGAGAAATCGAAAAAGAGAAAAAAAATTTAGGAAACTGAGGAGATACCTAATTAAAAATTTGCTTCACTTGAATCAATTTAAGGAAAAAGACTTAGACATATTTTCTAAGCTTTTGATTTGAATACTAACATAATTATTAATAAAGTTTTATGAAGTTCTTTTTCATATGAATTTTCTAAGTGACTTTAATATGACAAATTTCAATTTTTCTTGAAAGAAATAGAGGATCAGAAACCTTAGACTTAATTACTGGATATCCTTACACCTTTAGTGTTAAATGGAATTGTTTTGATTATTTCTTAAGTTAAACTATTATATTTAGAGAACTATAATATAGAAATCTAAAAATTAAATTCTTTACTATAAGTCATATTTTTTATGTAGTAGAGAAGTTACTTGAGGACAAGTAACATGTATGTTTAGGAGATTTTGATACACCGAAAATATATGCATTTTTAGACCCATATTTTATTCTCATTTTTTGTGATATTGCACTTTAATGGAAGGTATTTTGTAGTTTTCTTGCAAGTTGTTAATTTTTAGGGCTTAAAGTAAAAAAGAAAGCAAAAAGGATGAAATTTGGAGTTAAAATTACATTTATGAAGAAATGCTCAGCGCTAATGGCGCAAAACAACTTATGGCTGGAGCGTTTTACTCAGCTTTTTACTCAGTGCTCACGGCGCCAGACCAGAGCCGACTGCGCTAAAGGTGGTGCAACCCCGTTTCTAGAATGTTCAATGTATTTGGATAATTTTTTGAAGAGCTTTTGGAGGAACCTCTTAGAGAACCAACCTTGGGCTCTTTTTAAGGCTGAATTTCATCAGAAAAAGGGCTTCTCTAAGTTTTTCACTCCTCTACGTTCATTTTCTCACCACATCATTCCATTCCACTATCATATTGGAGTCAAATTTTTATTTTTCTTTCACAGTTTATAGTTTTTGTGGTGAGATTTAGTGTGAAACTTTTTGTCAGAGTGTTGGAGAAGGAGAAAAGTGAGAGATATCTTCTTCCTGCATTTCTAAGGAAAGGCTACAATGGATTTGCTTTGAGAAAGAGTTTTCAGATAAGTATTGTATGTTTATAAGTGTTGTATGAACTTTCTTTTATATATGAAATTTGTGTTTTGTTATTTATTTCTCATGAAATCTGAGTAGTTCCCTGTATCTTTCTCCCTACTCTGAGATATGGTGAAATGAAAAGATAATATGGATGTGCTAATATTAAAATGTAAAGTAAATTGTGATGAGTTTTCTACTTCAAACTTAATTTACTTTTTGATCCAATTTAATTGGTAAAATGTGTTGTGAAACATATGATCCGGGAAATGGAGTATGAGTTCTACAAAAAAGTGAGGATCACATTTGATTCCATGGAGGAGAACATTGTTCATGAAATTAAGTGCAAATAAATAGGGAAATATTCTTTTTTGGGTGTAGAATTAAAGAACCTTTAGGGTGACAGACTAAAACCTTCATTTCGGTACTATTATTTAAAAACTGAAGCGAGAGCTAGCCTTCAGGTGAAGGGAAGTGGGAGCCAGTATCCTCCTATCCTCGCCACGGATTTAGGGGCAAAACACTGAGATTAGCCAATGATTTTCTATGCACTGTATCAGGGTAGAGAATTAAAATTGCTCTTATTTGGCACAATACATAATATGAACATTTATTTCATCTTGTTTTACTATAGGCTCATTGTAGTGGGAAGGATGCTTTTTCACATAAAAATCTTCGTTACATAAATATAGTAAATAGATTAGTATTTACTATTTTAAAATTTGCATTTTTGATTTGATAATAGTTTAGAAATTTAAAGTTAATTACATCTCAATAATTGAAATTAGTGACAGTGATTTAAATTGACTTTCTGTGAATTTCCTAGGAAATTTATCATTTCCAATTTAAACCTTCTCCGTGGGATCGATATTTGGGGCTTAAATAGAAAGTTCATTATTACTTGATAATGATACATATACTTGCGTAGAATCTGAATATTAATTGATTATACTTATTTAAATTTTACACAATCTATCGCAACAAAAAAAATCGGATCATATCGTAGCCATGACAGTCATGGAGGCGGCCATCTCCTCCATCCTTTTCTTCATCCGACTAATTTTTTTTGTGTCTTATTTGAATGGCCCTTTGTATGTCATCCAAAACGTTCTTCTCAATAGAAAGAGGAGCATCAGACATAGATGCCGCAGCTTTGGTCTCAACAAAATTTTTCTCCATGAACTCCTCATCAAGATAGTCGGGAAAATCATAATCTTCATCATCAACATCCATTCCTCATGCTTTTGCCAACTTTGAAATCTGGGCTAAGAGCTTCTTTAATTTTATCATTGATTGCTTTTTCTTTAACTAACTTGAGATATGTTGGTCTTTTCTTAACATCATCTTGCTCTGCAACACACACTATAGCATTGGCGGTGACAACAGTTGAAACATCAAACTTATGATCCATTTCAAAAAATTATCACATAGGCTTCCCAGAAAGTATTGGTGTGGCAACATTAGGTAGCCAAACTCTCCTCCTTGACCTTGATGCCTTTGGGTAGAGTTTCTCAGTAAAGGCATCAGTACATCAAAGAGATGTATGCTCCCTACAGTGGGGACAAAGTACATTGGTGAAAGATATCTTCCAATTATCCTTCTTTGGGAAATCCTCATGAATAATAGTAGACGATGCTCTCAGACCCAAACTTGACTTGACCGGTTTACATCGTGTAGGCTTTGAAGCAGTGGTAGCGGCATCAGTGATAGTGGCAATGATGTTGACACAACTTTCAAGATAGAATTTGACTGGAATATGAACTGGGGTTGTTGGGAGTGCTTCTACTAATCTCTATAACTGAAGGAGAGATCTAGCTTTTTTCAAAATCTAATTATTCATCTGAGGTGATGCTACGCAACCTACTCGCTTAAGCACCTCAATAACAGTACATCCTTCCTTGGTAGCTGATACACCAAAAATATATGCATTTTTAGAACTATATTTTATACTCAATTTTAGTGATATTGACCTTTAATGGAAGGTATTTTTATGTTTTCTTGCAGGTTGTTCAATTTTAGGACTTAAAACAAAAAGGAAGCAAAAAGGATGAACTTTGGAGCAAAGATAAAGAATTATAAATTTGTTCAGCGTCGACGGTGCCGTTTGATAGTGAGCATTGAGTTAAATTGTGGAACACTGGTACCGACAGTGCAGAATGGGTGCCAGCGGTGCCAATGTTGGTTCAGTCCCTATTTCTAGAAGAATCTACAAATTTGGACGCTTTTTGAAATGTTTTTGGAGGCACCTATTGGAGAACCGACTCTTGGCTTTATTTGGGAAAAAAATAAATCATAAAAGTGACTCTTCCTGACATCTCATCGCCCCAATTCAACCTTCTACGCATCACACATTCTTCCATTTTTCATTCCACAACCATTTAGAATCCATTATCCATTAGAATCCATTATTGTTATAATTTAGAGTTTTGTGGTGAGATTAAGTGTTAACTCTTCTCTAAGAGTGTTGGAGAAGGAGAAAGAAAGAGATTTCTTCTTCCTATATTTTTTAGAAGAGGCTACAAGGGATTTACTTTGAGAAAGAGTTTCAGATAAGTGTTGTTTGTTTATTAGTGTTGTATAAGCTTTTTTTTATATATGAAATTTGTGTTTTTCTGCATCTTTCTCATGAAGTCTGAGTAGTTTACTTTATCTTTCTCCCTACTCTGAGATATGGTGAAATGAAGAGATAATATGGATGTGCCAATATTAACTATAAAATAAATTGTGATGACTTTTAAACTCCAACTCCAAACCTGATTTACTTTTCGATCTGGTCAACTTAATTATTAAAATATGTTGGGAAACATATGATGAGGGAGATGGAGTATGAGTTCTACAACATAGTGAGGATCACATTTGATTCCATGAAGGATATCTTCATTCATGGAATTAAGTGCAAATAAATATAGAAATATACTTTGTTGGGTGTAGAATTGGAGAATCTTTAAGGTGACAGACTAGAATTGGAGTTGGGTGTAGAATTGGAGAATCTTTAAGGTGACAGACTAAAATTCCCAATTAGTTTTTAGTGTTTAAAAACCAAAGCATAAGTTAGCCTTCAGGTGAAGGAAAGTGGGAGCTCTGGAGTGGGAGCCAATATCCTTCTAGCCTAGCCACAAATTTAGAGACTAAACCTGGGATTAGCCAATGATTTTCTATAATATTGTATCAGGGTAGAGAATTAAAACTGCTCTTATTTGGCACAACACATATTTGAATCATCTATCTCATCTTATTTTACCAAAATCTCATTGTAGTGGGAAATATGCTTTTTCACATAATAAATCTTCATAAATCTTCATCACATAAACATCACATAAACATAATTTAATAGTTTAGTAGTTACTGTTTAAACTCTATATTTCAGTTTTCCTATTAGTTAAGTAATTTAGTTCTGAGAATATCTCAACATTCAAAATTAGTGAAAATAATTTCGTTTTGACTTTCTATGAATTTCCTAGTAAATTTATCATTTCAAATTTAAACCTTCCCCGTGGGATTGATATTTGGGGCTTAAATAGAAAGTCCTTTATTACTTGATAACGATACATATACTTGCGTAGAATCCCAACTATAATTGCTTAAATTTCTAATTCATAAAATATTGCATCAAGCTTTTGGCACCGTTGCATAGCGGATTCAACTATATAGCTTTTACACAACTATATTTCACATCGGGATCAGCAGCTAATCTCTCAACTATGCTATGTGCTCGGGTGATAGGAGTGGGACTCTCCTTCTCCTCACTAGGATAATGAGGTGATGGAAGTGTGACAATTATTATGTGGAGGCTCTCAACTCTAATAGTTTCTATTAATTGGTGAAACCTACTCCCTCGGAGTAGAGTAGAGGTCTTAAGGACTCTGAGTTCCTCCCAATGAGAAATCTCCTCAACTGGAACTAATGCTGTAATCTTAGCCCTAGTGGCCCTTTGAGTCTTACAGCCACAGTTTGTCTATTGAGACTTAGTAGGTGGGCTTAGCTCTCTAACTAGAACCAATCTCAAATACTGACGGTGGGGCAACGAATACATTAACTGAATCCTTATCAATCAGAATCTCTTTTCTATTGACAGATGACACAATGGGTACAGTGACAATAAATCTTGTGACAAAAGGTGGAACAACTCTCCTCAGCATAGGAGAAGTGTATCTTGCAGATAAAGGAACAACGAACTTGATGGATGTTGGGGGAGTAGCGACCATCACCTTCTTACAAGAAGGGAAGTCCTGATGACAGTTCAAATCAAATCCAGCAGATGGCTCTTAAGCTATGCATCGGTAAACTTCATGAAAATGAACGAGGCTTTTCTTAGTACAAAGTTTAACTTGTAAATTCCAAATCCAAACTTAATTATGGGTGTAACATTGTGGGTTTCTCATCCTTTGGGCAGGTTGCAGTAGAAGGTCAAAATTGGAGACGTCATCGTAGCGACTTCAAAAAGAAAACTCTGAAGGTTAGTAATGGCCAACACCTTGTAATTTTAGTCTGAGCACTAAAAACTAATGAAGGTCGCACTGTGAACTGGGCACAATCATTTTCTAAATTTTAAGGTGTCTCTTTCAAGTTCCTTATTTGTTAGTGTTTATCACATGTAGAGGGTTTAACTATATTTCAAGAATTAAACAAGATGTAAGAGATGCAACAACTTGGCTTAATTTGCGGATAGCAAACTGAACTAGAAGAAAAGATGAAGCTCAAGATCCATTCTAGTACCAACTTCACAACACACATTGCTCAAGTGAAACTGGTTCACCAACACACCTATCAAGGTCCGACCCCACACAAAAAGAGAAGTCTTAAGAGACTCATAAAACACTCGATTTAAATATGGTTAGACAGACGATCCTGGAATCCAAAAGAGTTGAGTATACATGCCCAATGAAGAAATGGCCAAAACATACCAATGCAAGAAGGGTAATCTAGACCATGAGGGACATGGACATGTTATTGATGTATGAAGGGACGAATTTCTGATCACAATAAAGCAAAAAAACCATATCATAGTGGAGTTGCCAGAAAATATGTTGGTCGCCTTGCAACATTGCAGGATATGCATCTATGCTAAGAAATAGACACATTACCTGCTAATGAGGCTTGATTAAATAAACTAAAAAATTTATGACTTCCATTTTGGTGTGCAAACCATTTATGTTGACTGATAAATTTCCTCTATCTAATATGAATGGTTAGGTAGAGTTTACATTTAGCTAGATTCTAAATTTTCCTATAAGGGTAAGCCCCTATAGTTAATTACATCTTAAATGACCGAGGTCACCTAAGAAAACTCTTGATTTAGATCAGAGAATAATGTCTTCAAGAATTTTAAAGTTTAGGACTTTCAAAGTCAGAAAAAGTTTAGGACTTTCAAGTTTTAATCTTGAGGAGAACCTCAGTGACTTCTCAAGTTGTCCTATTACTTATCTTTGATTTCAAAGAATTATATTAAATGTTTCATCTTGCCAATTATTACTTAGGGCTCACGCTTGCATGACACCATCATAAAAATAGATTGAAAGATTGGAGGGTTTATGTTGTAGGAAAAAATAACCTCAAAGCCTAAGGCGAGTTACAGCTTAATTTGTACAACATTACTATGCGAAGGACTAAAGATGGAGTGAGGATTTATGTCGTACCAAATAGGCTACCTCAAAGTACAATGGCTTGTTATTAAATTCTAAGAGAAGATTGTTGTTGTAGATGCAGTTGTTATCTTGAAGTTGTTTTTCTGTACATCCTTGTCATACTACCCACAGAGTTAGCTCCAAGCTCCTTGTCAAGGTGACAACTCCATGTTTAAGGTTTAAGATATAAGGTTTAAGGTTTGAGTGACAAGTTTTGTTGTTGTTAAAATGTCTTTAGGGTGGGGGGGTTAAAGTTGATTAGAGTAACACCGGTTAAGATTCAATGGTTCCCTCATTCTAGTCCCACTATTTTCTCTTCAATTTACTTAGTCTAAAAAAGTTGTTAAGCTCACTTAAATTCGGGAGATCTTGTTAGCAACTGTTGGTTACCTCATCCAAGGGACTCCAAAAAATTCAGAAGAACGTATAATGTTGCTTTTGTTATTTTTTAAAACGTAAACATAATTTCGAAAATATGATTTTTATTTTTCAATTTTTGTTAGTTTTTCAAGTAAAGTAAATAAATGGAGGTAAAAGAAATGTTATAAGGAAAATAAATAAAATTTCAAATGCATAAAATGTAAATATGTATCTGGGCCTCTGCTACCGCTGCATGGTTAGCATCATAAAGCATAATATATTTGCAAGATGTTTAAATAAATTGTAGGAGAGTAAATAGGAGCATCTGATACTAAAAAAAGTCAGAAAATGAGTCATAGCAAAAAATAAACAAACAAAAGAAAGATTGGAACCGAGTGTAAGACATTGGTAAATATAGGGGCTCAGAGCTGCATTGTTTGCTTCCTAAACTTGAGTGAGAGCTACCAAATCAATAATTTATGGAGAGCAGTCTAACCTCAATCCAAGTGATTAATAGTTGACCTTTAGAAATTTTCATTCTACGTTTAATTTTCATGCATGCAAAATTTACTTTAGTATGCAAAAGAAATTTTATTTTTTTAAATATTTTGAAAAGTAGAGTAGTCCACAGGTTATTTAATTTGATCGATCAAGAACTACAAACAACCTAGGAGTATCAGAGGAAATCACCTCCTCAAAACTCATCAAATAGTATCATCTGTCCTTATCTATCCTTTTATTAAATGTCTTCAAGGTGGGAGATACTATTCTAAATCCCATATCGTATCCCTTATTTTAGCAAACATTAGCATTGTCTTCATTTCCCTAGCAACCTAGACCTCAGAATTAAACTATTTTGATGATCCACATGTTTAAAAAAACAAAAATATCCTCAGTTGCTCACAAGGATTAAAATACTATAGGGAAGACTCAAATCCTTGAGCATTGGGTCAATTAATGTAGGTTATGTAGTGTAGGGTATTTCTATAGATTTAGGTAAATTATCGGGTCGCGAGACATAACTTGGTGGATCCAAAAAATTTTTAATGGGTGATTTTTTTGAAAAAAGATTATTAAGTCTAGTTTTCCTTAAAATGTCCAAATGATCACCAAAGTGTTCGGAGCAAAACCCTAAACAACTTTTGAAACCTCTTGAACCATTTCAAGTTCATTTTGACTTATTATATTGTTTAATTAATCATCCAAAGTTAAATTCAGATGTAATGGATTAAACCAACATGTGCTCAATAAACCATAATATTTTAATTAACCCATGAGCGGGGTACCCTTACATTCACTTGATGTTTTATTCAAGAGTTATGTGGGTAGCTACCCTTAAGGGCAAGCTCAAGTCATTAAGAATCTTGGACCTACAATTGAATTCAGGCTTGTAGTGTTTTAAATGTAGTCATGATTAATTATGTTTCTGTTTCCTAATCCTTATTAAACAAATTCAAAGCAAGACTAGCTCAGTACTATGCCCTTAAGTCTGATCCTTTAGGTAAATTTGTAATAAATAAAATGTTTAATTAGAGGTACTTAATTCTTATTTAAAGATCATGCTTATCATTTAATCATCAATTAGAGGCTTCAAATAAGTAAGTCATTTTCTTCCTAGTTGTAGCTCACTACCTTATGATCACCCAATTAGGTTAACTTCCAAATCACAATAATTTATTAAAATTACAATTTTACCCTTATTGTAGAACAATGACAAATTGGTTTCTACCTTTTAAACCCTTATGCTTCTAAAATATAAAAGAGTTTAGTATGATCAATATTACCCATTTTCCCTGTAAGCCAACCTAAAGTTTAATTAGGGAACAAAAATCCAAAATTACCATTTTGCCCGTAGGGCTTTCCACCTCATAACTATTGAATTGAGCTAAAATGACTTTGAAATATATATGGTACCCCACTCATGGGTCAATCAAAATATAAGAGGAGAGATTATAATTTTATGATTGTTATTTAATTTTTAATAAATATTTTAACCCAAAAATATGAATTTTCAATGCTAATTCATTTAATTAATCAAGATAAAGTTTTTATCTTTAGTAATATTATTGGAGGTTGTCTGTGTTATATTTTAGTTATTATAACTATTTATTTATTTTAGTGATTAATTAAATAGAAAAAAAATTTAGTTTAAACAATTTCTTTTTATATTTTTCTTTAATCTCCCTAATTTTATAAAACTTAGAGAACAAGCTTTTCATTTTTGCATTTTTTAATTTTATTTATTATCGTCCTTTTAATGAAAAATTAGGGAAAATCAATTTTTAGCATTTAAAAATAATTAATTTTCTTAGCAAAATAAAGTAAGTTATCTTAAAGGGTCCCAATTGATCAAGGAATAATTTCTGATAATTTTGTGTGTTTTCATTTCTTTTTTTATTTTTAAATATTTTTAATAATTTTTAGATTAAGAAATTAGCTAAAAAATGAAGTATTATTTTGAAATCAATTTTATTGTTCTTAGTTGCCCCTCATCACATGGAGGTCCCAAAATAACTTCCATAGTTTTTTTTTAATTATATTTGTTTTACTGTAATTATTTTAGTGTAAAAGTTCTATTATCTTGAAAAATAGGTTTTGATATGAAATAAATTTCAAATGGGTTTTAAATTCTTACAGAGGCTTAATATGTTCGTTATATTCATTGTGAATAAGGTTTTATAATTTTTTTCAATTATATTTTATTCATTTAAATTTTTATCGGTTTTAATAACTTAATTAGCTAAGACAATGCACATAATAATTTGAACTCACATTACATTTTTTTAGAGTCCTCTGACTAGAGGGAACATACCGAAATAAATCCCATATTTTTTTTATTTTTATTTTAATTTATATAATTATTTTAAGCACAATTGGGGACTTAACATTGAAAATTAGAGCTTCTAGGATTAGAGGTGTTCTTTAACTTTGGAAAAATTAGAGAACACTTCTAACCACATGAAAGATAATTCATCCAAATTTCAAGTCAAGGGGATTAATATTTAATTAAATAAAAATAAAAGTTTTTATGGAGTATTTAATTGATTAAAAATGAAAAACATGAGATATAATTTATATTTTTAGTCCATACTTTTCTCCCCTTTTCACTGAGCAATTGGGTATTTTTATATTATTTTTTATGATTTTTCTAAACCAAGTTATAAAAGTTTAAAGTTTCTGAATTGATTTAAATAAAAAATACCCTAATTTCCAACTTATCCAAGCGACAATCCTACGACGGCTCCGTAGCTCCATGTGGCGCACTCCCATTTTACATCACCATCTGCATCAGTGTTGACACAGCTTGCACTTTATGAATAGATCTCTCATATGACACATCTTCCATCATTGGATCAATAGACGCACAAATGATTGCATAGGTTCATTGTCCCCATCTAAACAAAACTGAGAGTTGTTCACACTAAAACTCTTTGATCTAGCTCAATGCTAAATCAAATCACTCACAGTTTGTTCTTATAACTTCAACTAGTTGAGTTGAACATATCCATAGAGTTACATGTAGCTGAAAAACAAGTTCACTTCATAATTAGTGAAACCGAGCACGATTTTAGGGTTAATGAGCTATACCTTTGCCCAAAAGGTGAGGCCTCAATTGGGTTGGTTGTAAAAACTTTTTGTGACCTTGTAGAGCTCCTCCAAGCACCAATTTGAATGGAGGTTGAGTATAGGCTAGAGTTTGATCGAGTGGTGCTTCGGGTTTGGTCTATGAATGGTTCATAGTGCTCCAAATTATGGGGCTTTGATGGTTAACTTCCTCATTTGCTCAGAGGAAGCTTTTGAAACGATCAATTTGAAGTTTGGTGAAATTTAGTGGGGTGACAAAATAAGGCCCTAGATTTGGATGTTTAAATTTGGCTTAGACAGTGGCTTTGATTTGATGAAAATGGTTGGGTTGAAGTCAGGTAGGCTGTAGGAAGCTCTAAGAGCAATATGAGAGGGTCTCTCTAAGTAATTGGAAGCAATCTCTCCATGTTCATGAGAGGGGTGGTTTAAATAAAAGAGGAATTAGGGCTGGGTTAACCAAGACATTAGGTCTGAAAGGAGGATTAGGTGGAGGGATGAACAACACAATTCACCAAAGGGAGGGTGACAAATTGTGTTTAAGCCAAATATGTTCCTCTTAGTTTTGGATTTTCAACAAACTAGGCCAGCGAGTCAGCCAGGCTAAGGGAGGAGGCTAGCTGGCTTAGTGAAGTTCAAGGAAGGTTTAATTGTGATTAGCTTACAGGTTTGATCGTTGATGGCAAGGGATATTGAGCTTAGCCAAATTTGTGTATAGGCTTCCTTGATTTGGGAGACCCGTGGTCCATGGTTGAAAATCTAGGTATTGGGTGATTTGATTAGCATTCTAGTTGGCTAATCAAGGTAGGAGAGGGTTAAGCTTGGTTAATGCAGAAGATTTGAGCTAATTTAGGGCTTAGGTTAAAAATTAGGGATTGGATTTGGGCTTAGCTTGAGTTAGGATTAAAAATTATTTGAAGAGTTCAAATAGTCCATGGGGATGCCTTGAAAATTTTAGAAGATTAAACTGCTATAGTTGAATTGATTACATGGTTCAATTTAATTGAATTTTGAAGTTGGGCCAATTTGGGGCATTTGGTTGTGACTTAGATTGAGGTTGAGTTTGGGCTTCAATCTAGATCAGTTGACTGTTCAAATTGATAAAGGGTGAATGCTATGAAGTGTTTCGCATTCAAAATTTAGGAAATTTAGTTGGTTATGAGATTTAATTTGATGGAATATGAAGATGCTATCAAATTGGTTTGGAGGTTGGTCCAATTGGGTTCCAAATTGGTGAAGATTGGGATTGGACATGTTGATGATTAATTTAGGATTGAAATTGATTTAGATTTAATTAAATTTAGTGGAAATTGGGATGGATTTGGAGAAATTAGGCTTTTTGGGGTAAATTTAAGATTTTTGTCAAAATTGGTCAATTTTGTCAAATTGGACCCGATGGGTGGTGTAGATTAATTTTGAGGATGTTTGGAATGATTTTGGGGGTTTTGGGAAATTTTTTAACAAGAAGGGTATTTTGGTAACTTTTGCAATTTTAGAGCTATTTTAGGAATTTTGGAGAAATTATGGTGTTTTGAGCCATTTGAGTGGCTTGAAAAGGTTTGAGTTGATTTTTGAGGAGAAATTGATAATTTGGGCAAATTAGAAAATTTTAGGTTTCCGAGGTATTTGGAAATTGTAAAAAAGTTTGGGGGCAAAACGTCAACAATTGGAGTCTTGGTGTAATTGATATCAATTAAGAGTGCCCATCATAAAATCACCCTCTTTGAGCCATAAAAATAAGGTAACCCTTATTTTTGATCCTACATGTGTTGTTCATAGACATGAAAGCCAGGGGCTAAGACTTTGGGGAACCACCCACATGAGTCTCCAAAAGAGTAGGGAGTCATTCCAAGCATGTTTGGTTTAGTATTTTGGGTTGTGAGTGAAAGTGAGAGGTGCAAGTATGTGTGTGCAAGACCAAAACCACACCATCTAGGGCTAACCCTAGGGCTAGACAGTCCTATGGGGACTCCTCTTGAGCTCCCAAATGTTCATTCCATCTGTCTAAGTGCTAGAGGTTAGAACCAAGCAAGTGAAATTTCAAAAAAAGAACATAAGTGTTAGGAATTTCTAATGGGGTATGGTTCCATCACTAGTCCTCTATGACAGTTATTAGGAAAGTTCTATAGCTAGATCTTAGGCTTCTAAAGAAGAATGACTAGTCCTCAACAAAAAGTGAGGTCAACAACAGCTTCGGTGTATGCTTCGGTTTATAATTTGAGACCTGCAAAGCCAGCATGATTGATTGTAGTTGAAATGTTGCTTCAGAAGAAGAATATATAAATAACCACGGAGGAAAAAGAGATTGAGAAACCAAGAGTACATTAGGGGCTAATTTTCCTACGATGGTTGTTTCTGATTTGGTGGAGAAATCCCTTGAACCTCTAACTTTGTATGATGATTTCTTTGCCCCTGTGGGTTACTATAATTAAAAGAGTTTTTATTTTGGCTATGTTTTGACTATTTCTAGCAATAACATAACTAATGACAACAAACGTAATCCGGATCATGATTTCAATTTTAGAAATAATTCTCAAATCATACAAAAGTTCAGCGATCTCAATATGGACAAGTGTTCCAAAGAGGATGGTTACAATAGTCCTGGAATTAACGTACTCCTTTGAGAATTTAGGGAACCACCTATCGAAATCAAACTTGAACCCTCAAACTCTAAAGCAACTCCAGAAGAGCCAATTTTTCCAGCTCAAGATGAGACACCTGCAGATTCTGTGGAGAGTTTGGAAGAGATAACGAGGATCAACTTAAGGAGAAAAAAAGTTTTACCCCCCATACTGAGTTTGAAAGACAGTGCAAAGCAGATGGTTGCTAAAAAAGAATCGACACCACCAGCAAATGAAGTGCCTGTTTGGAAAGGAGTTGAAGAAAGCTGTAACATAAAAATTGAGTGCATTGTGTTAGCCAATCTTCGGAAGTTGTTTGCCAAACTAAGAATCTGTAACACTCTGATACTATCAAAGGAGATGAAGGATGCTCTGGTTAGGGCCATACTCAAATCAGAGGTTTCCTTAGTTCAATTGGCCAATAACAGTGTGGTGACACCTTCACGGACAATGACTTGTTGCTCGGCATAGCGGACCATAATCTACATCTGTACATTTTAGTCATCATTAACAAATTTACAGTCTCTAGGATGTTAGTTGATCTGGGAGTATCAATAAATGTGATGAAACTGCTGACTTTAGTATAACTGGAAATTCATGCCTAAGGACTTTAACCATATAAGATGATATTAAGAGGCTTCAACCGAAGGGGAGAAGGAGCTACTGGATCAATAACATTACCTGTGGTGATTGGTGAGCTGACAAGGACAGCCACAAAATTCAACATAATTGATTCTAAGACATCTTTCAATGCCCTACTGGGTCGACCCTGGATCCACGAGTATCTGATGGTTCCTTCCTCTTTGTACTAGTGTATCAAGTACTATGAAGGTGGTCAAGAAAGGTGCATTAAGAGTGAATTAGAACCATTTTTTATGCATGAAGTAGGAATCCATGTAGATGTCACTTACTACGCACCACTGAGGAAGACAACTTTCTTAAGAAACGCCATGAAAAATAAATAAAAGGAGCTAGAAAAAACACAAGAATAAGAACATATGACTTTAGTTTAGCAACCCCTAACAACTCCCTTGATGCAAGATGGTGAAGGTTTTTCTAGAGCACGCAACCGAGGTCGAGTTTGAGGTTGAGTTAAAGGAAGAAATGATATGATCATTGAATGAAAGAGTCAGATAATTAACATTGATCGAGAAGACAATTCTGTGGAAGAAAAAATCAAGAAAGAAGCAATGATGATAAATCCAAAAAAGGCCCAATTCAAGCTTTCTCTAGAGGATGGAAAGTATGAACAATACAAATCAATGTATGATAGGATTAACAACTATGTACAGGGTGTGACCCTGACTCCTATCCATTCTAATAAGTTTGAGGACTTTGTGGTCAAGGAGGTATATGGTGTTGATGTGAAACCAATCATGTTCTATCAGGGTGCTTCTTCTTCTAACCATGAAAATGATGTAAGACTAGAAGATATTTCTTCATCTAAATTAATGGAACTGGTCTTTTAGTGGTATCTTCCTTATGTTCAAAGATTAATTCTACGTGTTGTTGTGCTTAAGTAGTGGTCAAAAGACAAGTCGCACTTTTTTGTAAAATTATAGAGTAATATCAATCACCATTCAGTTTAAAGCAGGGTTCGGCACAATAGTGTCGGTGGATGATACGTAATTTTTTCTGGTTGTTACTAATGAGCTTGATGAAGATTGCTCTGAAGCCTTAGAAAACCTTGAAGATTCTCCAGTCGAAGTTGCTCCACCAAAGTTTGAAGAAGAGAGCAAGTCAATAATTGACGAGCTAAAAGAAGTTAACTTAGGGACAAGAGAAGAGCTTAGGACAACCTTTGTTATCTCCTTGCTCAATGAAGAAGACTCCACAAATATGGTAAAATTATTCATGGAGTTCATAGATCACTTCCCCTGAATATATGAAGAAATGCTCAGATTAGCTCCGGAGGTTACAGTTCATAAGTTGGGGTTGGATCAAGCCGTCGTTCTAGTTAGACAATTTCCTAAAACAATGCTTTTGAAGATTGAGCAACCAGTCGTAGCGGAACTAAAAAAAATAATAGACTCTATGTTCATCCATGAAGAATAGTACCTGACCTGTTTGGCCAATGTGGTGTTATTTGAAAAGATGAATTACCACTACCAATTCTAGAGTTGATGATTGATATCACGTCGACCTACCCAATTTTCTCTTTTATGGAGGGTCATCTAGATACACCGGGATTAAGATGGTGCCATAAGATGAGAAGGTCCCAACTTTCATAACACTAATTGGAGTATATTATTACACAGTAATGTCGTTCAAATTGAAGAAAGTTGGTGCAACTTATCGATGAGCAATAACGAGGATCTTTGTGATCTAATCCATAATAAAGTTGAATGTTATGTGAATGACGTGATCTACAAGAGTAAATTGAAGGACGCTTGTTCACCTCACTTTCGGTTCAGGTCTAGCTCATTTCTATTTAGTATCCTATGGTTTAGCCATAGAACTTTCTTGTTCACTATTCTTAAAGGACTAGAAAAAGGAACCCTCGCCTTTAGAAACTCTAAACTCTTCCTTGCTGAACTTAAAGTTCCATATATTGGTCCTAACTTCTAGCACCTAGTAGGTGGGGCGAATATGATTGAGCTAAATGGGAGTCCCCATAAGATTTTTTGGCCTTAGAATTAACCCTCTGGGAGTTGGTCTTGAGCTAGTGCGCACACTTTCACACACTTTCACACCATTCACAACCCTAAACCCAAAGCTTGTTGGTTTTGATCCCTTGAACTTTTGGGAGACTCATGTAGATGATCCCCTAGACTCACTAGCCCTAGGCTAGGGTTTAGAATAGACCAGTACATATAGGACCCAAATGGAGATTCCATTTGTCCAGAGCTCAAATAGGGTGGTTGGCACCTGAATTTAACCAAAATACCTAACTTAGCCTTTTGCCCCCCAAATCTACCCAATTTACCAAAACACCCCCCCCCCCCCCAATCTGCCCAAAATTCCCTATTTCACCAAAATACCCAAATTTGTTCTAAAATCATTTCAAACCATTTCAAACACCCAAGTTACCCATAACTTCCCAAATTTGCCAAAATTACAAAAATACCTTTGGTGGCCCAAACTTTCCCAAAACATTCAAAATCATCTCAAATCAAAACCAAAACATTCAAAATCATCTCAAATGTCCCCAAAACCAATTTGGACTCTTTAACTGAACCAAATTTGGTCATTTTGACCTATTTTGACCAAAAGCACTAAATTGTCCTTAAAGGACTAATTTCTTGAAATTCACCCCAAATGTTCTTTAATTTGATCCTAATATTTCCTAATTTTAATTTTAAACTCAAATTCATCTTGTTCAAGCTTCATTTAAACTAAATCCAAGCCCAATTTATCCACATTTGAGTCTAATTTCAACCCAAATCAAAAAGCCCCACTTTAACCAAAAATCAAATTTCCACTCAATTGACCCCAAAATATATCCAAATTCCCCAATTGTGCATCATAAACTATTTGAAACATTTTTGCACATCAAATTAAATCCTGAATTGGCCTTGGTCAAGCCTTAATTTCACCCAAAACCAACTTGGACCAAAATTGAACTCCCTAACCACAAAATTTCTGCTTATTTTCTATCTAAAACACTTCATGATAATCACCCACCTGAAACTGAACCATCAATTTGGACTTAGCCCAACTTTAGCCTATCTTAAATCCAAGTATTAGCCAACACCCCAAAAATTGTCCAAGTGCCCAAAATCCCTCAAAATTGAAACTCCAGATCAATTCAAAATCACTCCAAATTATTTCTAAACTCTTTGTAACAATAATCCAAACTAAATTACTCAATCAATTGGACTCAATTTCATAGCTATCCTAACCCAAACCCAACATCAAGACAATTAGACTCAAATTGAACACTTGCACCAAAATTGACTTAACATGCCAAATTGATTGAACTAAAGTTCTACATCCATCAAGTACACCCCAGTGACCAAGCTAGTCTCACTTAGCCCACCATATGTGAGCAATGGACCAATGGTCTCTTGATTTACGGGATTAAACCAATATTTGGACTTAAATCAAACATCTTTGCCATCATGCCATACCATTTGTGTTTAATGATCATTAAGAAACCCGTGGCCTCCCTTATCCCAGAAGTGACTGAACTCTGGCCAGCCATAACCTCAGACACAAAAAATAGCCAGCCCAAGGGAACCCCAAATGGCCAAAAGCTAAAATTAAACCTCCATGAGTTGGCTAAGTCCCATTGGCCATTAGAGCCTTTCTTCCCTCCACCTCAGCAAGCTTTAGCACCCAATGCCAAGCCCTGAGCTCCACCAGGCAGCCATGGCTATAAATTGAGCTCTCCATGGCCAAAGGGGAGAGAGCTTGAAACCTTCGGGAAACTATGCTAAAATCTCACTTAAACTTCTTCAAACCTTCCTAGGATCAATCCCACTGCTTTCCGCCACTCACAGCTACTCCACAGAGCCAATTTCTTCACTGAAATTTGCCATAAGACTAAGCCAAATTTCCCCACACCTCCGCAATCCACCAAATTCCAATTAACTATGCCTACACTATCACTAGAGTGAGACGAGTTGATTCCCCTCAAAATCCCCATCGTGAAAAGCATCTACCATAGATCTAGACCAACACCCGAAATTGAGCTTGATTGAAATCATAGCTAGACAATTCACCACTACTTGAGAGCTCCCCTGGAGGTTCATTGGGTCCATTCAGTGCTTTTATAACCATCTGATTGAGGTCTCCCCTCTCAGAAAAAGGTATTGAGCCTTAACCCAAAATCGAGCTTATTTTTATTCTTCAAGTGTAATGGCTTGATTTTATGCTTTATTAACCGTATGGATAGACACTTTATGAGTAGATGAAGTTTTAGAAATAAACCCGAGTGATTTGGTTGAGTCTAGCTTCAGATCTTAAGATTTTAGTTTGGACGGTTCTCTGGTTTGGTCTTTTGGTGATGATGAATGGATGTCGTCTGATCACACATGTATTGGATGGACGGAGGAGTTCATGCCGAACGGACTCTTAGTTCATGAACAGTGGGCTGACGAGGCGGCTACGTGGCTAGTGGCGTCAAACCACGGAGCGCTGCGTGTAAAGTTCGGAGGGGACAAGAATGAGTTGGCGCTGATTGGTTTAAGAAGAAAAATCAGGATTATTTGAATTAAATTAAAAGCCTAAACTTTAAAAATGCATATCTTTTCATAAAAAAATTATAACAATAAAATAAAAATACCCATTTGCTGAGTGAACAAAGGAGAATAATATGGACTAAAAACAAAAAATTTTTGTTGTCTCTCTGATTTTTAATGAATTAAATACTCTCTGGAGTGTGTTAATTCATTATGTCCAACCATTGCTCACCATGGCTTGAACATTTTAGGGTTCATTCCTTGTGATAGGGGCTATGTTCTATAATTTTTCCAAGGTCAGTGAGCATCTATGTGCTTCTAACTCTAATTTTCAAGTTAAGATGGCTACATTGGCTTATTTTAATTATATAAATTAAAATACCACTTCAAAAATTATGGGAATAATTTTAGTAGGTTTTATATAGTCAGAGAAGCTTAAGAAAAATGTCATGACGGTTTGAATGATTTTGTACATGTCTATAATTAATTACTTATATATCTTATTTTGATTTTTGTAAATTAAATACTAATCAAAAATTGAAAAAATTAATTCCACATTGCGTATAAAAATTATTTTTATCCACTGTGAAAATTTAAAATTTATTTTATCAAGTGTGAGCACTAAAGTTGATTTTCTAAGAAAACTTGTACTTTTGTAAAAAAAATCATTATATTAAATTAAATACGCTTAGGAAAATTATGAAAAGTGGTTTTCTGAGTTCCTTGTGAATAGTGGTACTTTAGAAAAAAAAAAATTATTTTTGATAAAATACTTGATTTTTGAACTTTATTTTGAATTAAAAAAATTTTAAAATAATTAAAAATTCCAACAATACCAAAATATTTCAAAATGTGCCTAATTTTTCCCTAATCACTTTGAACTGATTAGGATATTTTTCCTAATTTTTCTAAGTTAAAAATAAATTTTAAAGGCATAAAAATGTATTTTTCATATTTTCTCATTAAAATAATTATAACAAATAAATTAAAAATCATAATATTACAAAATTCATTTCTTTGAATTCTTTGAACTCGAAGCGGTTGAATAAAGAGATAAAAAATAATCTATTGTAATTTAAATATTATTGTACATTTAATTAAAATATTGAAATTGAATTATAATTATATAAAAAAGACAGAAACTTAATTTGAAAACTCATGAAATTTTGTCTAAGTGTTTCCCTGACCTGATGGAACCTCTAATAATTTTCACATAAGAAAATCATTACTTTGATTAATCATTAAAATAAATTTTGAAAAATCCTATTTTCTAAGTTAAATATATATATGTAAATTAATCTAAATTAAAAAAAATTTAAAAAAAAAACATATCTTCTCCTATGATGTTTTAATTTCCTCTTGATTAAGGTACTTTGAAATACTCAAAGTCTTTTGAATTATGCTTAATGTGTTGTGAGGTGGAGAGCCCCATTTTGGTATCTTGATCAAAATTTAGCATTAATCAAAGAGAATATGAGAATATTTGTTCCTAATGAATATGTTTGGACTATTGAAATATTATGGGATTCAAAGGTAGAAACTCATTTGCTATATTTTCCATAATAAGAACAAAATTGTAATTTTCTTAGTTATCATAACTTAGAAGTGGATAAAAATTAAATGACTCTCAGGTGATGGGCTTCAGTTTGGAAAATAATATTTTTATTTTTAAGCCCACCATTGATGATGATTTTATCTTTCAATAAGAATACTTACCACCTAAATCAATTTATTAATAATCACCAATTTCCTTATTATGATTGTTAAGAGCTTGGTAGTGACCTAAGTTTGATATTTAAACTTATTTTATTGGATTTAGAAGATAACTTGATTGATGATTAACTCCTTTTAGCGCTACAAATCTGGCTTTAACTGAGGGTACTGATACACCAAAATAATATATTATTTTAAGTACCTATTTTATGCATATTTTTGGTGACGTCACACTTTAAAGTAGGGTATTTTTGTGTTTTTTTTGCAGGTATATCATTTTTAGGCATTTAGAGCGAAAATGGTAAAAAGGACAAAATATGAAGCCAAAACAACGAATTCTGAGATTCTGGCCCATGATGCGCCAAAATCTAAAGAACTGGAGCTTGATGCGACAGATTGTCGCATGATGCGCCAGGGATGAACTTTCTAAATTGAGGCAATTTAAGATGAATTTTTGCTTGAATTTCAATAGGACACTTGTTCTACAGACCTCTTGGAGTAATTCAATGCGTCTAGACACTTTGGAAGGTTCTTTTATGAAGGGATATGACTCTTGGATCTAATGACACAACTTTTGAATTCAAAAGAGTAGACCTTTAGAAGGAATTTTGGAGGAGATTTTGAATTCTTTTCCAACAGAGGGAGCCTAAAATAAAACAAGAAGATATGAAGACTTGAAAAGGTGTGTGGCATGAGAGAGAGAAAGGGGGTGTCAGTTAGAGATAGAGAGAGAAGAGGAGATTTTCTTCATGGTTTAAGAGGAGAAGGAAGGTGAAAGATTTATTCTTCAATACACTTCTAAGAGAGAATTGAGAGTGACTGTAAAGAGAGAAAGACTTGGAGAGGAATTCTAGGGATTTGCTTGAGAAGGATTGTGAGATAAGTTATATTTTTATTTTATTTTTTTTTGTAAACTTATTTTTATATATGAAATTCATGTTTTATCGTGTCCTTCTCATGAATTCTAAGTAATCTTCTTTATCCTTCTCCCTACTTTGAGATATGGTTTTGTGAAGAATAGATTTTATTTTCCAATAATTTAAATGATAATAATTTATGATGATTTAAACTTCGATCTTCATTTAATTTTTGAACTGACCAATTGAAATGTTAAAATTTGTTGATGGAGATATTTTCTTAAATAAGATATGATTTCTACAACATAGGGAGAATCACATTTGATTTCATGGGAGAGTATGTCATCCATGGAATTGGGTGCAAATAAATAGGAAAATATACTTTGTTGGATGTTGAATTAGAGATTATAAGGTGATAGATTAAAATCCCCAATTTGGCCCAGTTGATTGAAAATAATACGAAACTAATACGAGATTGTTAGCCCTCACAGGAGGGAGTAGTGGGAGCTTTGGACTGGCAACCCGTATCCTCTCACCCTAACCATGAAATTAGGGACCAAAATATGGATTAGTCAATGTTCTTTATAGCACTCGAAAGAAAGTAAAGAATAGAATTTCTCTTATTCGGCACAAAATAGTTTATATATATATTTTCAACTGATTTCACTTTCTTCACAATCCATATACTCATATTAAAGAGGAAGGATGCTTTCTTAAATTTCAACTTTTAGTCACAACAAAAACTTTTTTTAATTTCCGTAATTTTACTTTTAAGAGTTTAGTATTTAGTTTAGTTTAACTTCTGTAGTCTTACATCTACATTTTTGTTACCATTCACTTGACTAGTTAATTTTCAACTTCGCACTTTACTTTTCTTTTGTTTTTATCTTTATTATAAATTAATTTTCTTAATATACTTTAGGATTTTCTAACTTCCCTGTGGGATCAATATCTAGGACTCTATTAGAGCCCTTTATTACTTGAGCGATACATATACTTGCATAGAAATTAAAGAGGATTTGGTAGTTTAAAAAAGAGTTTTGAAAGATAAATTATTTACATAAAGAGTATTTTTGTTCGGATTATTTTGCATATTTGATATATATCTACCGTGTGTAATTTTGTAATATTAAAAAATATTTACAAAATTTTTACACTAAATCGCCCGAGCACCAAGTTTTTAGCGCCATTACTGGGGAAGTAATGAAAAATATTAGTATTTTAATAAAAAAAATAAGTAGTTTTGTTTGAACATTTTATTATTTAAGTGTGTTTTCTTATTTTTAATTACCTATTTTAATTTGTTTATGTGTAGTTTAAGATCTAAAAATTTTGTACCTTATGATTCTGAGTTAGAAAGAACTGTTAGAAAAATTTGAAAACAACAAAAAGAGAAACATCAGTTTAGCAAAATGGCTTGCAATTTAAATAATGTTGAAAATGAAATGAAAATCATCAGAGACCTTCAAGAAATTATGACAATCCTACAGCATATGAAATTCATTTGAGTATTCAAATGGTTCCAATTCATTTGAGCTTAAACTTGTTATTATCCAAATGGTTCCAAACAATTAGTTTGGGGAACACCTACTCAAGATCTAAATTTACACCTTGCTAGTTTTCTAGAATTGTATGCTACATTTCAACATGATGGAGTGTCAGATGATGCCATCAGACTTAGACTTTTGCTATTTCACTAAGGGATAAAGCTAAGATGTGGTTAAACTCATTAGCACCTGGATCTATCAAAATATGGGGAGGGGAGATTTATCAAAAAATTATTATCCAAATATTTCTCACCTTTAAAAACTGTTAAGCTTAGAAATGATATCACATATTTTTTTCAGTTTAAAGGGGAATCAATTTATGAAGCCTGGGAAAGATTTAAAGATCTCCTTAGAAAGTGTTCACACCATGCGTTGCTAGATTGGTTAATAATTCAAACTTTTTAAAATGGTTTGGTTGGATATCTTAGATCAATAATTGATGCTGTTACTCATGGATCATTAATGTCAAAACCATTTGGTGAAGCATATTCATTAATTGAAGAGATGGCTACAAACAATTTTCAAAGACCCACTCTGAAAGGGTAAATCTAAAAAAAGTAGCTAGTATTCATGATTCTGATGATATATCTATATTAGTTGCCCAAATAATTGTTGTATCAAAGAAGATTGATCAATATGGAATGAATTATTCTCAGACAGCACCTGTGCTTGAGGAAATCTCATTGGGACAGATGATAGAATATCAATCTTCTTATGAGACTTTAAATGAAATAAACAATCATTCTAATAACCCTTATGACAATTATTATAACCCTGGTTGGAAGAATCATACAAACTTTAATTGGAGTAACAATAGTTCTGATGCTGCAAATCCACAATGGGGAAACAACATTGCTGCGAACACATTGGGAAACTCCAACAATCAAGGGAATCAAGCTTAAAAACCTTATTACCACCAGGTTTTAATAATTTGCAGAGTAAGGAGAAAAAGCTATCAATAGGAGAAAAAGTTGCAAATGGAAGAATTGATATTGCTAATGGAGAGTCAATTACAAAGTTAATGAGCTTCTATCAGAAACATGAAAAATCAATTGGGATGTATTGTTACTGCACTTAGCAATAGACCTCCAAGAACATTGCCTAGTAATGTTGAAGTAAATCTTAAAAATCTAAACAAAGAGCAAATTAAAGCTATTCAACTTAGAAGTGGAAAAGAATTGGAAAATAAAGTTCAAGAAGAAGTTGAACTTGAAGAAGATGAGGTGGAAAATGAAAAAACGGGTGAAGATTTTTATTTTGAGTCAGAATGTTAGAAAATTCTATTAAACTAATGAAAATCACAGCAAAAAGATCACCACCTCTATTTCCTTAAAGATTGAAGCAGAAGCATAGAGATAATCAATTTTTAAAATTTTTAAAAATTTTGAGGAAATTAACGATAAACATTCCATTTGTTGAAGCTTTGGAACAAATGTCAAGCTATATGAAGTTCATGATGGATATACTTAATAAGGAAAGGAAGTATGTAGATAATGAGATCGTTGCACTCAGCAAAGAGTGTAGTGCTATGATTCAAAAAAAACTTCTTGAAAAGCTTAAAGATTCTGGAAGTTTTACAATTCATTGTCCTATTGGCAAACAATTTTATGGAAAAGCTTTATGTGATTTAGGAGCCAGTTTTAATCTTATGTCGTTATCACTTTTCTGAAGGTTAGGCTTAGGAGATATTTGACCTACAACTATAACTCTTCAGTTAGTTGATCATTTGATTATTGATCATTTGATGATCATTTGATTACCTATCCTAAAGGAGTTATAAAAGATGTTTTGGTAAAAGTCCATAAATTTATTTTTTCTGTGGATTTTATTTTATTAGATATGGAGGAAGATAAAGATAATCCTGTCATTTTAGGAAGACCATTCCTAGACACTCGAAGAGCTTTGATAGATGTGCAAAAAGGAGAACTAACCATGAGATTTCGTGATTAAGTGGTTTTGCAAAATCATTGAGATACCCTGTAAAAGAGCAAAAGATTGAATGCTTCATAATAAATATTACAAAATATTTAAGCCATGGATTTTTCTAGAAAAGTTTTGAATGAGAATTTAAAAAGGAATATATGGAATATCCAGATGAGGATAAAATTCAAGATTAATCTATGGAAGTGAGTAAAGAGGATACGTATTATGTTTAGGAAAGATTTTAAATGAAAGATCCTACAGAAGGTAACAAGAATTTGATTCCATCTATATAGAAACCTCTTGAACTAGAACTAAAAACACTTCCTACACATTTTAAGTTTTTAGGAGATTTATCTACATTACATGTTATAGTATCTTCAGAATTAATTGATACACAAGAAAAAATGTTATTGGAAACTTTGAAAAGATATAAGAAAGCCTTTGGATGGGCATTAGCTGATATTTCAGTTTTTTTACATGGAATCTTATTAGAAGATCAACATAAATCAAGAACTGGTCCTCAAAAGAGATTGAATCCTATAATGAAAGAAGTTGTGAAGAAAGAAATTTTAAAATGGTTAGATGCTGGAATAATATATCCTATTTCAAAGAGTGCTTGGGTTAGTCCAATTCAATGTGTTCCAAAGAAAGGAGGTGTGACTGTAGTGACAAATGAGCATAATGAATTAATATCAACAAGACAAGTCACTGGTTGGTGAATCTGCATATATTATAGAAGATTAAATTCATTCACCAGGAAGGATCATATTCCTTTACCCTTTTTGGAGCAGATGTTGGATAGATTAGTTGGGCATAAATATTTTTATTTTTTAGATGGATATACCAGTTATCACCAAATACCTATTGCTACATAAGATCAAGATAAAATAACATTTACTAGTCCTTGTGGAGAATTTTCTTTTCAACGAATGTGTTTTGGATTATGGAATGCACCTACAACATTTCAAAGATGTATGATGTCAATTTTCAGTTATTTGATTGAAAAAAGGATTGAAGAGGATTGAAGTCTTTATGGACAAGTCTTTATGGACGATTTTTTTGAATTTGGAACTTCATTCAATATATGTCTAAATCATTTAGAGAAAGTTCTAGAATGTTGTGAAAAGACTAATCTCATATTGAGCAGGGAAAAATGTCAATTTATGGTTGCAGGAGGAATTATTCTTGGGCATAAAATTTCAGAAAATAGCATGAAAGTAGATCCTGCAAAAATACATGTTATATTGAACTTACCTCGACCTACTACAGTAAGAGGAGTTAGGTGCTTTTTAGGACATGCTGGATTTTACAAAAGATACATTAAATGTTTTTCAAAAATTACTAAACCTTTATGTCAACTTTTGGAAAAAGATACAAAATTTGACTTTAATCAAGAGTGCCTTAAAGCCTTTAAAACTTCAAAAGAAAAATTGATCACTACTCCTATAATTGTTTCACCTAATTGGGAGAAACCTTTTGAATTAATGTGTGATGCAACTGATTATGAAATTGGAATTATGCAATTGGAGCTATATGATAAGATTTTTAAGGTTATATATTATGCTATTAAGACTCTTAATGATGCTCAAGTTAATTACACCACAACTGAAATAGAGTTATTAGCTATTGTGTATGCTTTTGATAGGTTTAGATCATATCTAATTGGAGCTAAATATTTTGTGCATACTGACCATTTAGCTATTAAATATTTGATGCAAAAGAAGGATGCTAAATAAAGATTAATTAGATGGATACTTCTGATGGAGAGTTTGATTTTATAGTAGTCGATAGGAAAGGGATTGATAATGAAATTATTGATCATCTGTCTAGGCTAGAACAAGAAGAAATACTTGATTTTGAAAAAGAAATTAATAAAAATTTTCCTGATGAATAACTTTATGCTGTAAAAGGATGGGAAATACATTAGTATGCTGATATTGTAAATTATATTTTTAGTGGTATTTTACCATATGAATTAACAAAACAACAGGAAAAGAAATTCATTCATGATGCAAAATCTTATTTCTGGGATGATCCTTATTTATATAAGCAATGTCAAGATTTAATGATGAGACGATGTGTGCCTTAATAAGAAATTCAAAAAATTATTCAAAAATGTCATGATTCTGAATTTGGAGGATATATTGAGAATGATAAAACTGTTCATAAAATTCTACAAGTTGGATTTTATTAGCCTACTCTATTTAGAAATGTTAATATATATATTAAACATGTGATTGATGTCAGAGAGTGTGTAATATTTCAATAAGAAATGAAATGCATCTAAAATTTAATTTGGAAATTAAAATTTTTTATGTATGGGGATTTGATTTTATGGGACCATTTGTACGCTCATTCGGTAATATATACATATTGATTGCAGTGGATTATGTTTCAAAATGGATTGAAGTAATTGCTTTACCTCGACGTAATGCTTAGAGTGTTTCAAA
The DNA here is from genome assembly GCF_001263595.1 of Phalaenopsis equestris. Classification (NCBI taxonomy): domain Eukaryota; kingdom Viridiplantae; phylum Streptophyta; class Magnoliopsida; order Asparagales; family Orchidaceae; genus Phalaenopsis; species Phalaenopsis equestris. The sequence continues at coordinate 63,404 of NW_018165645.1, forward strand.
ATTTTTAATTAAAATTATTTTTTTCAAGATATGGAATGCCATGCCGAGACTAATCATTACCGATGGAGAATTTCACATTAGGAGTGCAACAGTTGCAAGATTGGTGAAAAAATATAATATAATGCATAAAATTTCAACTTTAAATTATCCCGAGACTAGTGGTTTAGCATAAGTATCTAATAGTGAAATGAAGAGAATTTTGGAAAAAAGTGTTAATCCTAATAAAATGGATTGGTCTACTAGATTGGATACTGCATTATGGGCATACATGATAGCCTATAAGACACCTATAGGATAGGAATGTCCCTGTCCCTTTATAGATTAATTTTTTGGAAGAATTTTCACTTGTCAGTTAAATTGCAGCAAAAAGCTTACTGGGTGATAAATGAATTCAATTTTAATTTGAAAGAAGCTGGTGAGAAAAGATTATTGAAATTGAATGAGCTTGAGGAAATTAGGAATGAATCTTACGATGAGTCGAAGATTTGTAAGGAAAAGATAAAAGAATGGCATGATCGAAAGATAATAAAAAGAGAATTTGAACCTGGATACGAAGTCTTATTATATAATGCAAGATTAAATTTATTTCCTGAAAAATTGAAGTTTAGGTGGAAAGGGTCATTTAGAGTTATAAAAGTCTAACCCTATGGGCAGTTATTATTGAAGACCCCAAGACTGGAAGAATATTTAAAGTGAATGACCACAAATTGAAATCATATTTTGATGGTCAAAGACTAGCTTTTAAAGAAACAGTAATGTTGGGTCACTGTCTGCACTATTTTTGGTGTGGGGTTTGCCCGTCAGAACTTGTCGGCCATCAGAATTGAAATCCCGTTGCCCGCTTCAGAAGGACGTTTTAAAAAATTTTAATTTTGAAAAAGATGAAGTCAAACTGACCCCATAATTTTCATAGTTTAAATGAAAGAGCGTTTTACCTCAAATACTGTATCTATCCCGAAGGATGAACACAAGAATTGAGGGTGAGGTTCGATCAAATAAACTAGAGAAAGTTATGACATCTGTTTGGTCTGTGAAACCAATATATTG
>NW_018165645.1:64572-65093 GCF_001263595.1 Phalaenopsis equestris
TTTTTTATTTATTAGGATTTACATTTGTGTGAAGCAATCAACACAAATAACCTTGAAGATGTGAGGGTTTAAGTCGTAACAAACGACTACCTCGGAGTCGAAGGCAAGTTTAGGGCTTAGATTGTACAACAGGATTGTACAAATGCCTAAAAGATGTGTTTGAGGATTTATGTTGCACTAGAAAAACGACCTCGAGTTCCTATGGCTTTGTTGTCTAAAGCTAAGGAAGGATGTGTTGTTGTAGATACTCTCGATGTTGAAGACAGCCGAGCTGCCCACCATGTAAGCTCCAAGCTCCTCGTTGTAGCAGAGTTCAAGTTTTCTAGGTCATTTGGTTATAATGTCAAATCAAGTGACCCTATGGTTAAAGTTCTTTAAATTTTATTATGGGCATATTAAAGTTGATTAAAGCGACACCGGTCAAGATCACACGGTTCCGTCGTCCCGGTACCACTATTTTCTATTGGAATCACTTAGCCAAATGAATTTACTAAACTCAACTTAATGAGTTCCATAATTTC
>NW_018165645.1:65912-66698 GCF_001263595.1 Phalaenopsis equestris
CCTGACCTATGCAAAAAAAAATAATAACAATAATGCTTCTTGATATATCCTACATATAATGTTGAGCGCAAGTAAACCTTCATAATCAACATCCTTTTCAAGTGCCATGTCATGATGTAATTAACCATCAAAAGCTTGCTCCTAAAAGAAATATTGACTCACAATATTAAAAAGAAAATCACAACTAAATCACAATCAGTATAAAAAAAAAAGGAAATGAGAAGAAATCATCATGTACAATACCCATTTACCTTTCAAGGATCCATGGGAGATTAGGTGATATATCATTTATACTTTGAGTTAGAACTTTTTACATCCATATCCCATCGTGAAGCTCTTTCAAAGATAAAAAATAGCCAACTTAAACGATATAAATAAGAGTATTAAAATGAATATTAAGAAAGACTAAGCTAGTGAAGTGAAACATATTATAATAATAAATGAATTATTGGAAAACGCCTAGCCAACATTAGAAAATAAGATTTTTAAATGAGTAACAATTCAAGTAAACAAGTTGGGTTTGAGTTAGACATTGGCCATCAATAAAACTCAATCCATTTATTAAATGGCAAAAAAATTGGAACCTAATCCGACTCGGTTCAAACCCTAGTAACCCAAACTTGTAAACTTAATTAATATAACTATTTATTTATGAGTTTCAGGTCAAACCAACCCGAACATGGCTTATTTAACTTTATAATTAAATGGAATAAGCCAAATTTTTTATCCATCCACATTTAACACAATCTACATACGTACATCAATATATATATATATACAAGAGAT
>NW_018165645.1:68082-74455 GCF_001263595.1 Phalaenopsis equestris
TCATTCTTGTATGGCTGCTTTTCCTGGTTCTGCAGTTTCATCTATTCAATCATGAGCTCCTCTACTTCTTAGCTATGTTCAATAATAACTCTAGCTTCAGAAGGCCGACTGAGATTAACTGTAAGAATATCAATTTTGAGGGGTTTACCGTAGAACATAGCTAAGAAGTAGAGGAGCTCATGATTGAATAGATGAAACTGCAGAACCGGGAAACACAGCCATACAAGAATGATAGGAGGTTCACTGAAAGGATCAAAGTCGACCATCCATTTTAAAACTTTCATCACACGATTATCTATTCGAATGAGTCTTCTCGCAAACAAATGGGCGTAGTCTTTCTCATCTGATAATTGAATAAGATTATGCCTACCGTCCAATTTACCAATCTTCAATTCCTCATTCAGACGCATTTGCTCAAAATCTTTGCTAAGTAGCTCGAGTTTGGGGTTTCCATAGAGAAACTTACCAACTAAAACCAACCTGCAGAATGAAGCTAAGGTGGAGATCTCAGTCTCAGGGAGAAATATTACAGCTTACCATTTTTACGGGATGCTTCTTTGAGAAATTCGGTGTCAACACCCAGCGCAAAAGTATTGTGGTATTACTGCGGGAACATAAACAAAATTGGGGCGCCTGTGGGGTTATCGTCGACAAGGGCGAGGCGTAGGAATACAGCCCCAAGGCCATCTCGACATGCAGGGAGTGTCCTCATGAAAACCACGTTTAGAGTCAACAAATGACGCAACCGCCTCTTATCAAGGTGACGAGAGATTGCGTTAATCTGCGACCCGAGGAAGACGAAGGAAGACGACGTGCAATAAAGGCTTGACCATAATCAACAACAATGCAACCGCCTCAAAATGGAAGAGGAAAGAAGACAATGTGCGATCCTGTAACCAAAAGTAACGTCAACAAAACAAACGAAAACAGAAGAAATTTGGAGGTGTGAAACCCTTCGTCGTCGAGCACGACGAAGCCGATGGAGTGAAGCCGAAGGATTCAACGCAGAGAATCACCATCGGACAAAACCCTAGCAGAGCTACCCGCCGAAGCAATTTTTACAGATGTATATATATATAATCAGAATTCTAGACTCCAACCTACATGGTAAAATATTGTCAACCCGAACTCAATTTTTTTGAGTTGGTTTCATGCTGGATTGTCAAGTAAGGTCTAAAATTGAACTTACAGACCTGAAGGACAAAAGAAGCACAAATAAGTCAAGATGAGCAGCAGACATAATTAATATGAAATAATTAGGATTAAAAAGTGGAGGCCCAAAATGAAATGGCTTGAGTATACACATAAAGACGTGTAAAATATAGTTAATGCTTGATATAAACTAAATAGAATAAAATGATGATTTAGGAAGTCAACACTAATAATTAAAATAAACCTATGAGAATGTTCATGAGTCAATATTAACCCACAAAATTTGGCTCAGAATTCATCAATCTAACCTCAAATGGAAAAAAAAAAAAAATTCATAATATACATAAAATACATAGAAAAAAATAAATCTATGAGAACTTTCCTAAGTCAATCTTACCCCGGGCATAAGTTGATGTCAAAAGTTTTATAAAACAATTAACACATCTAGCGAATAAACAGCCAACTTGAATCTTCAATATTAATCAATTCACCAAAATAGTCTTGTCTTAATCCACAAATATACAATATTGTAGCAATTATAGAGCAATGCAGCAAACCATATTAATATCCTTTTGCCTACTTTCCCTTGTAAGAAAAAAAAAACTCATAAATAAAGCAGCATAAGCATAAATGAATAATATAATCCTTTAACATTAAGATCACTACTAAGTGGTGCTGCAAAAAATAAGAAAAAAAAATAAAATAAAAAGTAAAGCAAAAAACAAGTCTTTTAACACAAGATCAATACGGAAAAATATTACATCATGACTCCTAACGTAGAGCTACATTCGGATTATAATTGTTAGGAATATCTCACTGTGTTACAAGAATATTTCAACTGTGTTATTTGTAAAAGTTGAAGTGTTATTCGAGTATTATATGGCATTATTTGATTATTTTGTGGAGTTATTGAAATATTCCCCCGCGTTACATGATTTAGGGCAGAGTGTTATTGAAATATTTCCCCCACGTTACTTGATTTGAGACTGTGTTATTCCAATAACATAGTGAAAATTGAAATAGCACGGGGAATATGCTGAATAACACAGCCCCAAATCAAGTAACGCGGGGGAATATGGGGAATATTTCAATAACCCTATAAAATAATCGAATAACACCATATAATACTCAAATAACACTTCATTTTTTACAAATAATGCAGATGAAATATTCTAGTAATACAACAGGATAAGTAACACAACAGGATATTCCTAACTACTGCATTTCAAATGTAGCTCTACGTTAGGAGTCCTGACGTAATATTTTCCGATCACTACAAACTTACTGAATTTTCCGTAAATGCGATCAGAGGTTTCGTTTATCCTTTTTTCAAGTTTACGAATATCTTCACTTGTGTTAGTAATGAAACTTTCCAGCTACATGCATGAATAACCATAATTTAGGAAATAAAAAATAAAAATAATAAATAAAAAAACGAAGAGTGGCCAATATATGGCAATAACGAATACTAACACCTTTAAAAGATCCGGCTTGATACGACTTATCTCTTTTATAACATTATTCTTTTCTTCCTTCAACTGTAAAATCTTTCCCCTAATATTCTCCTGCCAAAAAGAAAAAAAGATATTGAATAAATAAACAGAACAATAACAGCACCAAATAAGAAAGGGAAAAATATTCTCAAAGTAAAATATTACATCTCAGAAATAAGTGAGAGAAGCGGATGTATCTTAATGGAAAGAGTAAAGCAAAATCAAGTCTGAAGTCTTAAAAGGAGAAACTACAAGGTTAGAAGCTGTTTTAAATGAGTTCTAACGAACTCAAAAGTAACAGTAAATATTGAGGAAAAACACAATCACAATTAATGAAATTTTAATGATGACAATGCTATTGGTGGGGAAAATGAAAACTAGCAGGGTTCAAGATTCCAATGGCGGAAAATAGAGTCATTTAACATCTACGTTAGATTAAATTTCAAAAATAGTCCTCCAACTATTCGTATGTGGCCAATTTAGTTTCAAAGTATCACATTTTTATAATTTAGATCCCTGAATATAAAAAGTTGATCCAAAATGGCCTCTCATGTAGAATTGGGATACAAAACTGATCCCAATTTAAGGATCCTTTGGGATCAACTTTTTATAGTTCAGTAACCCAATTAATGAAATAAAAAACTCTATTTCTACATTAACCACCCACATAACTAGCCGGTCGATCATTTTAGCATTTAAACCATGTTGATTGGGAAAGTCGAAGAGGAGAACAGGATGAGAATATGAATCTGTTCCATATGAAGATGTTAGTCATGGGAAAGACGGGCCCTAACGCTTCGAAATTCAGTATCAAAGAAGGCCGAGAGAGGAGGCTAAATATGGAGGACACGAGAAATTTAACTTCAAAGTAGACCTATTGGAGTTCGATGGAGTTATGGATCCCAACAATTTCATCAAATGGCTACAATCAGTTAAGAGAATTCTGGAGTATAAAAAAAATGCCATAGGAAAAAGGTGAAGCTTGCAACTATTAAGTTGAAAAAGAACGCTTTCTTTTGGTGGGAAAAATTGTAGAAAAAGAAAAATAGAGGAGAAGTGACAAGATTACCGAGTGAGAGAAGATGAAAATGTAGATGCAGAGAAAATATCTAGCACCTCATTACTACAAGGATATTTTTTGAAACTCCACCATCTGTAGTAGAGTGACCTATCGGTAGAGGAGTTCATGACACAATTTGACTAGCTACAGATGAAGTGTGAGTTGTTCGAGTACGAGGAACATATCATTGCCCGTTATGTGGGGGGGCCTGAAGCTTGCTATAAGCAACGTGGTACAGCTGCAACCCTATTGGTTATTGAGAGACGTTCAGGACATAGCTTTGAAGGTGGAAAGATAACAGAAACAGAGCAAACAACAGTCCTCATTCAGACAACAATCCTCGTTCTGACAATCACCAACGACTGCAGCTACCAACAAGGATACCTCTGGATGAGTTGGAAAGGCAGAACAAGGAAGTTTTAAGACTGATTTGAGAGAGAAGAAGCCGACAAAGAGTACCTCACCCAGTTTAGTGCCTATCAGAAGATGTTCGTATGCCATGACTATGAACACATAGCCTCCTCCTGTCCCACGAGTCGAGTTGTTTCATTCTTGGCGTAGGGTGTCGTCGAGGAAGTGGAGGAAGAGGAAGCAGAGGAGAATCTTGAGGAGAAACTTTAGCACCAGGGGGATGAGGGAGAGATGCTAGTCATACGATTACAGTAATTTTCACACTAAGTGCACGGTGAAGGGGAAAGTTTGCATTTTGATTATTGATGGTGGGAGTTATGAGAATGTAGTATTCACGTTGATAGTGAAGAAACTAAGGTTGGCAACACAGAGGCATCTTCAATTCAACTCCCTTACCTGGTTCAAAAGGGGGAATGAGATAGCATGGATCAACAATGCTTGGTTGATTTTTTTATTGGGGATCAGTTACAAAAGCAAGTATGGTGTGACATGGTCCCTATGGATGCATGTAATATTTCGTTGGGGAGGCCATAACAGTTTGACCCTAAGACCCAATATGATGGCTTCAAGAATACTTATTCATTTAAGAATGATGAAAAGCAAATTGAGCTAGTACCTATCAAAATGCGAGAGGCATAGACAATATAGAGGAGGCGGTGGCCCCGAGAACCACCTTAATGAAGACTGTTCAGAATACTCCAGTGGCAGTGACAATGTTCATACTAGAGGGAATTGAAGAAGAGATTGAGATACTTGCACTTATACAACCAATGCTTTGTGACTTCTAGGACGTGATGACTGAAAATCTTCTAGAGGGATTGTTGCCACTAAGGAACATTCAACACACCATAGATCTCATGGTCGGATCAGTGTTGCCAAATTGGTCTGCCTATAAATTGAGATATGTAGAGTATGAGAAGTAGCAGTGACAGATACAAGATCTTGTCACGAGAGGGTTGGTTAAAGAGAGTACTAGCCTGTGTGCTATCCTCGCCCAGATGGTACCTAAGAAAGAGGGATCATGGAGGATGTGTATTGATAATAGGGTCATTAACAAGATTATTATCAAGTATTGGTTCCCCATAACTCCCTGAACAATCTCTTGGATCAGTTGTACTCGGCCATTGTCTTTTCTAAAATTGACTTACACAACAGGTATCACCAGATCTAAATGAGGCCAGGTGACAAGTGGAAGCCCACTTTCAAAACCCGAGATGGATTATATGAGTGTGCAGTCATGCCTTTTGGATTGCCTAATATGCCCACGTTCATGAGGCTGATGAATGAGGTATTTCAGACTCACATTAGGAAATTTGTGGTGGTGTATTTCGACAACTTTTGGGTATATAACAGATTTGAGGAGGAGAACTTACAACACCTGAGAACGGTCCTTGAGCTTCCATAATCAGAGAAGCTATGCACACATCCAAGGAAGTGCAACTTTCTGATAATAAAGGTATGTTTTTTTTTGTTATATCATATCTAGTGCAGTCATTTAAATGGATCCCACAAAGATAACGGGCCATTGTGAACTAAACCACATCGTAGTCTTTCGTCGAGCTGATACTGTTTCTAGGGATACCATCATTCTACAAGTAATTCATCAAGAGCTTCAGATCATCACCACCCCCTGACAAAGCCTTTGAAAGGAGAGAAACTTCAGTGGACCATTGCAGCTCAGATTATCTTTGACACCTTGAATGAGAAGGTGACTCAACATTACCAGATTTCAGTCAACCATTTGAGACAAAGTGTGATGCAGCCAATGTGGGGATAGAGCAGTCTTGAGCCAAGGAGGCAACCCCATAACCTTCTTCAATTAGAAGATGAATGAGTATTGATCCTTGGATACTTAATGTTTATGCACAGTATAACAATGGTTCTGATGGTATTTTTTACTTATATTTTTTTTATTTTGCAACAAAACCAAAAACTTGATTGTGAAGAAAAACAAGAATTTAACTTTTTAATTTATATATTTATATTAGGATACTACGCAATTATACGTATTGTTATCAAATAATATAAGACTTTTTTATTAAGGCCTGAATATCAAAACCATAAGGAAGATTATGCAATATGTACTTTTTAGAAAGTTTTTCTATTTTAAAAAGATAATTACTTAAACTAAAAATGATTTTTGTAGGAATTTAAAATTAAAATATTTTTGGTATTTTTGATATTTTAACGAAACAATAAAAAAATAACTAAAGTTTTTGTAGAAGAAAAGTACTTAATATGAAAATATCTTTCTTTT
>NW_018165645.1:74514-74794 GCF_001263595.1 Phalaenopsis equestris
TGTTGTGCCAAATAGGAGCAATAATATTTTTTACCCTTACTAGAGTTGCTATAAAGAACATTTGCTATATTAAAGTTTGAATTGTTCTGAAGATTGGCTAGGCAGACTATACAGAATATTGACTATATTAAAGTTTGAATTCTGAAGACTGGCTAGGCAGGAAAGATACTAGCTCTCACTCTAGAGTTCCCTCGATTCCCTCCACCTGGGGGCTAACATTCTCGTATCAGAACCTAAAACAATAAACCAAGTTGGGGCTTTAACCTGTCACTTTAAAGTC
>NW_018165645.1:75463-76132 GCF_001263595.1 Phalaenopsis equestris
TTCAAAATATGTCTAGATTCGATGTATTTCCCCAAGAGATGCATCCTTTCATGATAATTTTCGTCCATGGTGGTTACAACCACCTATTAAGCCAATGGGTGCCTCAAAAACCTCTTCAAAATTTGTGAAAATAAAATTTACTCGTCTAGTAACTGGCACTGGCGCTTAAGCGTGGGGACTCGGTGCTTAGGCGTGAAATTCTCTATTTAACTGGCACATAAGCGCTAGATCTAGTGCTTAGGCGCTAAAACTCTTTTGCACAATTTTTCACGAAAAGTGTACAAATACCTTTCTTTAAACTGCAATATCTAAAAAATAGGTATAAAAATGTGTCTAAAAACACTATATATTTTGTGTATCAAAATCTCTGAAACTTAAAATGTTACTTGTCCTGAAGTGACACTTCAAGCATTAGAAACAAAATATGTATGATATGTATATGAGTTTCTTTTAGGAGTTACTAAAATTTAGATTTAGAAATATAGTATTCCAATTTAGAAAAAATAATTAGTAAATGAGACCAACTTTAAGTTTGAAAATTTTTAATGTTATGAACTGTGAAAATATGAGTTGTCTTCAGAAATATTGTAAGTTCTCTAAATTTAGATTTTAGTTCTTTTATTTTCTCTACTAAAAAATTTTTATTAAAAATAATTTTACTTACTACAT
>NW_018165645.1:76287-76849 GCF_001263595.1 Phalaenopsis equestris
ATTAGGCACTAATCCTCAAGCTTCTCTTCCCTTACATTTCTTTTCTTTTCTTTTCTTTTTCTTTTTCTTTTCTTTTTCCTTTTCTTCTTCTTTTTCTTTTTCTTTTTTTTTTCTTTTTCAGGCAAGGATTATTATATTTGGATAGGCCTTTAATGATTTTGAATTCCAATTCTCCTTTCCTAAACTAATGTCTTGATATAAAACTTTTACTTATAGATATAATAACAATTTTGAAAATCATTTTAATAAATGAAATTTAAGTATTAAAAATAAAACTCTAAATTATCTAAATTTTTCAAAAATACAATTTTTCTTACTAAAGATAGTCACTTATATTAATCATTTTCTATTTAACTTAAAGTTTTTCTTCTTTACTTAAAATTTTAACTAAATTTTCTTACTCAATTCTAAAATCAAATTTTACTTCCCTAATATAACTTCATATACATAATCAATTTTTCTTTTAAAATCAAATTCACTTGTAGTACATTTGAGAACAAATAAAATTCCAGTTTTGAAAATATTTTTCATCCCCCCAAACTTAAATTTTTAACAGATTAAA
>NW_018165645.1:76958-79661 GCF_001263595.1 Phalaenopsis equestris
TAATTTTGATCAAATTTTCTAACATTTTATTTTAGTTTAACATGTAGAGATTCAATAAACTTCTAAATAGTGGGTATAAAAGCAAACAACACACTAACATGATAAAAGAAAAATACAGGGTAGTAGTTTCTAAATTTCAAGTTTAAGATCTAAGCTAGAAATATTTTCTACTTTATAACATATATGGAATTAAGTTAAGTTCTAAACTAACTAAATTGCAGTACTAAACACAAAACAACAGCTACTACATTAAAATTTAAAAATAAAATATTAACTACCACAATCGTCATAATAATAATAAGGAATAAAAGTCCAAAACAACACACAGATGCAAATGTAGCAGCTCAGACCACATAATTCATATCATATTACAATCATAAAATGAATCTCTCAGCTCTACTCTTCATCCTCAGAATCACCGCTGTACCATTTTTCTGTAAGCTCATAATCAAAATATCAAGGCTATGGAGGAAATTTCACTCCTGGTTCACCTCTAATCAGGCTCTCCAAAGATGAGTGGAATTTCTCTTCATAATCACTCTTCCTTCGATTATAACTATTAGTATGATCTGCAAAACGCTCTAAATTTTGTACCTTATCAGCGGTAAAATTGATATTGTTCATCATCTTCTGCAATAACTCATCCTGAGTCTTGGTATCACCTCTAGATGTAGAAGCACGAGAAGTAGATGGTCGTCATGAAGATGCATCAAGGGTAGATGCAACAAACTTCTCTAATCCATAACTTCTGGAAAATTGTCCTCTTCAGCCAAAAATCGAATGCTCAGAATAAATCTTCACATTCACCTTTGTAATGAGCTTTAGAGGTAACAAGACTTCCTCCCAACTATCATACTTCACTCCAGCCTGCTCACATAAAGAAAATATCAAGGAAGCAAATCTCATGGTAGCAGCAGCAGCTGAACTAACGATAGTGTAATAGATCAAAGCCCTATGTTGATGGGCTTTCCCTCCTAAATACAATAATTCAACGTTGCTATCTCTCTGGTCACTTTACTGAGATGATTGGTCGGAAGCAAATGAGTAGAAATGAAATAGTGTCAGGCCTTTGAAGGTGCACATAACTTTGAAGTTGGGAAATTTACTCTCCTCTCATTGGTAATCTTCCAAAGTCATCTCCCAATAGTCAAATATGAAATAATCTCGTCTAACTCTGCTTCAGTAGGACTATAATTCACATAAAAACATAAAGTCTCCGGTGGTAAGAAGTTCGGAAATTTACTCTCCTCTCATTGGCAATCTTCCAAAGTCCTCTCCCAATAGTCAACTATGAAATAATTTTGTCTAACTTTGCTTCAGTGAGACTATAATTTGCATAAAAACATAAAGTTTTTGGTGGTAAATTGTAAAACAAGTTGATTACCTCTAGCAAAAAAGTACCAACTTTCCTCAAACCATAACTTGATTTTCTTCAGCTTCAGGGAGATTTGCATAGAACTCCCTCACAATAGAAATCACTGTGACAGCAGAGAAACAACATAATTGTTCTCACTATCGGCGAACAATTAAATCTTCTACGTCTCCACTTTTGGACTTGAAACATCGCTCCTGAATCAATTTTCATGACTGGAGAGCGTCATTATATCAATCACTATATCAATCCCGAGTTTTTGAACTGATAAATTTGCTCGAATCGAATGGGCTCTTTCCTTTACTCCTTTTCATTCTTGGTGTCATTCTACAAATTTGATAAATTCCAAAAATAACTTTAAAAATCAAGTTTAAATCACTAAACTAAACTTCCAAGAGCACTAACTAAACTTCCCAAGCAATTTCCAAAGATTTTTCTTCACTTTTCACCATGAAGAGTAAATTTTCGAAATCTTCCAAATGTACTTAAAATATATGGTGAAAATCCAAAATTTTTCCGTAGAAGTAAAGCTCTTACCTCATGGAACTTGTATCTATCAAATCTCACTTGATTCCACCAAGAAATCTTCAAATTCCACTTGCCCTAGCCCTCAAAATCTCAAACTTGAGTTGAGGAAGACGATAGAAGGTGTTAAAAATGGTATTTTTGGACTTAAAATTCACTTTTAACCATTCACGAACCAGTTTTCGTGAACCTGTGCTTAAGCGTGGGTAAGTGGTGCTTAGGCGCCTGCCTCTTAGATTAGCTCGCGCGTAAAGCGCCAGATGTGGCGCTTAGGCATCAGTGCACAATTTTTGAAATTTTTAATTATAAGTAAAATGAAAATTTAAAAAAAACAAACTTATATTCATTCACAAGCAAGTACAAACACATTTAACCCTTAGTTCTCTCTCCAAAAGTCTTGGATGAGAAAATTTTCCTAAGTACAAAACACTTAACACACATCTTACAATTAAACACATAAGTCACACAAACACTAAACACAAGACATAAACACTAACACACTTAAAAACATGACTCCAAACACACAATTCCTAATACTTAACTTAATGCCACTCTTCATTAGAAGGAACGAATTCTTGTCTTTCAGTAGTCTCTCCAGGAATATAGAGTTGATAAAACAGACGGTGGTGACGAGCTCTAATACTATCATCTTCGAACCACTTCTTCTTAAGGAAAATCGCCTTATCCGCTTCCTCTATATAACTAGTATAACTGAATTGCATCTTAATTTTCCACCCAATATGTTCTAGATGAGCATACAATTCAAGCACCTAAGTTTCTAATACAGATATAGTATTCTCCATCTT
>NW_018165645.1:83650-84256 GCF_001263595.1 Phalaenopsis equestris
CATATAAATTGAAGGACTGATTCCTTTAATATCAGCAATTGTCCATCCGAAGCTTTCTTAAAATTTTCAGAATTTTCATTAGCTTTTCTTCTTCTTCCTTGGTTAACTTTGAGGAAATTATAACAAGTAAAGTAGAGGAATCTCCTAAAAAGGCATATTTTAAATGCTGAGGAAGTAATTTCAACTCAAGTTCTGGAGGTTTTTCAATAGATAGACAAAATGATTTGTCTTTGTCTATCGTGTCCAAAATTTCAAAACTTTCTTGAACATAACATGAATCTTCCTTAAAAAGGTTTACACATTGATCTAATTCCTCTTTTTGCTCGTGTTCCAAATCTTTTTCTTCGAATTTTTCTTCATAAGTAGTCTTGAAATGACATTCGCTCAGATATCTTATAACATTCATTCTATAGTATTCATCATCTTTACCTTTTGTAGGGTATTTCATTGATTTTGAAATGTTAAAAGTAAAAATTTGATCATTGACGCGCATTGTTAATTCCTCTTATTGCACATCTATCATTGCTCTTCCGGTGGCTAGTAAAGGTCTCCCCAAAATGATAGGTATTTCTTTATCTTCTTCCATATCTAACACAATGAAATCAA
>NW_018165645.1:86115-88252 GCF_001263595.1 Phalaenopsis equestris
CATCATCTGAAACACCATCGTATTTAAATATAGCACACAATTCTAGAAAATTGGTAAGATGTAAATTTGGATCTTCAGTTGGTGATCCCCCAAACTGATTATTTGATATCATTTGGATAATAACAGGTTTAAGCTCAAATGAATTAGTCGCTACAGTAGGTTTTTTAATACTACAATGAAGTTCATCTACAGTAGGGTTGGCATAATCTCCTAAAGGTTTAAACTCTTGATGAATTTCAGCATTTTGATTACTTTGGTTTTCCAATTCTATAATTTTTTTGGATTTTGCAAAATTTTTAATTTTTTTGGTTTTTCTGATTTTTTTAATAGCTCTTTCTAATTCAGAATTGTAGGGCACTAGTCCTTTAGAACATGAACTACGCATGCATTAACATAAAATAAAATAAAATAAAATAAAGCATACAAAATAAGATACAATATTTAAAGTTTAAATAAGACTTTCTAAAAATAAAAATTTACTTAGTTTTCTTCCCCGGCTACGGCGCCAAAAAACTTGATACTTGGATATTTAATGCTCATGCACAGTATAACAATAGTTCTGATGGTATTTTTCTCCAATTCTATAATTTTTTTGGATTTTGCAAAATTTTTAATTTTTTTGGTTTTTCTGATTTTTTTAATAGCTCTTTCTAATTCAGAATTGTAGGGCACTAGTCCTTTAGAACATGAACTACGCATGCATTAACATAAAATAAAATAAAATAAAATAAAGCATACAAAATAAGATACAATATTTAAAGTTTAAATAAGACTTTCTAAAAATAAAAATTTACTTAGTTTTCTTCCCCGGCTACGGCGCCAAAAAACTTGATACTTGGATATTTAATGCTCATGCACAGTATAACAATAGTTCTGATGGTATTTTTCACTTATATTTCCTTATTTTGCAACAAAACAAAAAAATTGATTCTGGAGAAAAATAAGAATTTAACTTTTTAATTTATATATATTTATATTGGGATACTACGCAAGTATACATATCGTTATCAAGTAATATAGAACTTTTTGATTAAGACCTCAATATCGAACCCATATGGAAGATTATGCAATATGCACTTTTTAGAAAGTTTTTCTATTTTAAAAAGATAATTACTTAAACTAAAAATGATTTTTGTAGGAATTTAAAATTAAAATATTTTTGGTATTTTTATATTTTAACGAAACAGTAAAGAGATAACTAAAGTTTTTGTAGAAGAAAAGTACTTAATATGAAAATATCTTTCTTCTTATCATGAATCAGTAATAAGTATAGGAATTTTGTTGTGGAAGTATGCAAATTGTGTTGTGCCAAATAGGAGCAATAATAGTCTTTACCCTTACTGCAGATGCTATAAAGAACATTGGTTAATTTAATGTTTGAATAGCTTTAACCTGTCACTTTAAAGTCCTCTAACTCTACACCCTTCAATGAATATTTCCCTATTTATTTACACGCAATCATATAAATTACATTTCATTCATACAACCTCATGTGATTCTTTCCAATTGTTGACTGAGACAATACCAGCCTGGTTCTTACATGTTCTAACAACAAATTTTAACATCTGGATTTGCCAAATCAAGAAGTAAATGAAGTGCATGGATTTAAATCATCACAACTTCTTCCATCATTAAAGATCAATACTCTCCACAACTTCCATCCAAAACTTAATTACTTATCATTTTAAGAAGAAAGATAAAGAAAAGTACTCAGAATTCCACGGAAGAAAATAAAACCACTTTAGTTTAAAAGAAGAAATCATTGTCAAACCAACAACAAGTCTCGATTAAAACCAACAAGTCTCGATTAAAACCAAAAAGATAAAAACTTATCTCAAGTCCTCCACCAAACTCTTGAAGTTCCTTTGAATCTCTTCTCTTTTAAAATCACTCAAAACAAAATAACAAAAAGGATAAAGTAAATAAAAAATTGTTCCGGAAAATCTCTCTGAACTAACTCCCCAGAAAAAAACTTTCAAAACTTGTCAATATTTTTAGGACTCTTTTCTAAGTCCTCTCTTCTTTCTTTTTTATATTTTCCAAGAGGTGCCTTGGGATCTCTTCAAAATGTGTCTTGATTTGATGTATTTGCCCAAAAGATGCATCCTTTCATGATAATTTTCGTCCATGGTGGTTA
>NW_018165645.1:88603-95506 GCF_001263595.1 Phalaenopsis equestris
AATATCTCAAAAATAGGTATAAAAATGTATCTAAAAACACTATATATTTTAGGTGTATCAAGTATTGAAGGAAATATTTGATGTACAACAAGGAGTTTTATGTTATTTTGAGAGCCCTTTTTTGATCACTAGAGCCACTATCTACTAACGAGCGAGTTCACCTTATTCCATGATCATGAGGCTTTAAAATTCTTGAATATCCATAGTAAAATAATTGGTTGACACGCATCTTGGGTAGAGTTCTTGGTGTCATTCCAATTCATGCTTAAACACAAGGTATGAAGCCAAAACCATATAGCAAATGCACTGAGCCATTGTCACTTGCTAATCACTTTGATGCAAACTCGATTTATAGGTTTTGAAGTAGTAAAAAAGTTATATGAGACAAAGAATGACTTAAAAGGGATCTAGGAGCATGTTAAGGAGAATCCCACTAAGAAGTACTATAAAGCTGATGGTTAACTATTCTGCCAGAATAAGTTGTTCATTCAAAGATGTTCGTTGAAGGAGTACATTGTTTAAGAAAGTGTGAAGGACTTGCAGGACACTTCGGCAAAGATAAAGCCCGCACTCGTGAAAAAACACTTTCATTGGCCTCGACCAATGAGAGATGTGGAGCAACGCATAAGGTGATGCCAGATTTATCATATAGCCAAAATCAAGGGACAGAATGCAGGAATATACACTTCATTACCAATGTCAGAGATGTCGTGGGCAGATGTCAGCATGGATTTTGTGGAAGGTCTCCCAGGAATGCAACGGAATAAGGATTTCATAAAAGTTGTGGTGAACAGATTCTCAAAGATGACGCACTTCATACCCTGTCACTGGACGTTGGATGCATCGCATGACATTGATTTATACGTCAGAGATGTACTGAGACTCCACGAGATATGCAGAACCATCTCTTTCAACAATGATGTCAAGTTTATGGTCACATATAGAGGCGTTTATGGGAAAAGTTCATCACCAAGCTTCAATTCAGTTCAGCAACTCGCCGACAAATGTAGTAAATAAGAGTTTAGGGAATCTTCTGATGTGCTTTGTGGGAAAGAATATTAAGTAGTGGGATTTGAATCTAGCTCAAGCCGAGTTTGCTTACAATAGATCTGTGAGTCAGACCACAAGACACTTCATTTGAGATTGTGTCAAGCGCAACTTGCCCATTTCACTTTACTTGACACCTCTCCTAACAACATCAGAGATTAGTGAGGATGCTGAGGAACAGATGCAAGATATTCAAAAGTTACATGAGGAGGTGGGAAAGAAGATCACTAAGCAGAATTGCAAGTACCAGGCACAAGCAAACAAGACCAGAAAAATGATGACTTTTCAAGAAGACCTAGTATGGATTTGGTTGAAAAAAGATAGGTTTCCCATGGGAGCTTTTAGCAAACTCAAGCCCAAAGCAGATGGATCTCTTAGGATTCTCAAGAAGCTAAACAACAATGTCTACATTATCAACCTTTTAGGGAACTACAATATTTCTGCTACCTTCAATGTAGGTGATTTAACTCTATGCTTTAAGGATTTAGAAGCTTTGATAATTGAATTCAAAGCTCCCCTAACCTCAGGAGACTGACGCGGGGTGTATGAGGGCTGAACCGTTTCAGCCTAGGGTTACAAGGGACTAGCAAGTCCCTTGCCTTAATTGAAATTGCCGCCCAAAGAGAGCTTTTCCTCCCTAGCAATCTACTACTATATCTATTTCATGTTCTCTGCTTAAGGTTTCAGTTTTCCTGATTTCATATTTCTTGCAATCAGTGTTTCTCCCTTGTTAGGGCTATTCGAGGACAAGTGGTGCTCCGGCTGTATCCTGCTCCATGGTGGTGACTATCTCCCCATTAGCCCCCTCGCCTACCTTCCCTTCTTGCCACCTACCTATTGTGCATCTATTTTTCCATTCTTCCCTAAGAAAGCCCCTCCAATCCTCGATCAAGCTACCGCCACCCTCTCCTCCTTCCACTTCGACTACCACAATCCTACACTGCTCTCACAATTGCTGCCGCAAATCACACCTACGCCTACTACTGTTGTAGATTCTCCATAGTAGACCCTTTGTGCAGCCGCAAGACCCCTTCCAATCCCTCATTTTGTTATTGCCTCTCCTAGTAGTCACCCCTGTCACTACCGCAACCCCTCCAATACCCACTATTGTTGCCGCAAATCGACTCCAGACAGCCCATCTGCTGTCCCGCCGATGATTGCCACTTCATCCTCACCCTTGGGGAATCGTTCATGCTTTGGTGCTATTTTATTTCCTTTTTCAAACATTTTTGTAATCTCTTTGAGTTTTCTACAGTAAGATTCACCTTCTACTATTTTTCAAATTAACTCCGGTATCAACTTCATCAGTAAGATTTGACATATATAAGGTGCCTCACAAATATACAAATGCAAAATGTGCCCATATGAGATAAATACTTTTTAACATTAAATTTTTGCACGATATCATAAGGCTCCAGCTGGTGTAATGTGTAAACTATAAGGAGACGTTAAGATAGATAGCTTTAACCCTAAAAATTTTTGGAAGCTATGCTCATGAATGAAACTCTAGACTTTAAGATAAAAATAGAGAGATAACTTTGCTCCTTAGTTCAAAAGTTTATCAAGAAAAAATACATATATACAAAGAGCCAAATAAGTTAGAAAATTTTAAAATACTCAAAAGCTTTCTGTTTCTCTAAAAATAAAAAAAAAAGAGTTGTCAATAGAAAAACATTACAAGAAATTTCTAAATAAAAATGAAAAATGTTACTGTAATTTATTCATTTTACCTCTTCCTTTTTGAAAAAACGAATCTTCTTTTTCGGCCCAGATGTTCTTTCTGATATCTCTGATTCCTTCAATTGCAAATCTCTCAGTGTGCCAAGGGCATCCATTTCTGTTTCCAACTTATCCTTCTTTTTCTTAAATGATGCAAAGCGCCAATTTAACCTGACATACATTAGGTAAAAAAAAGAAACTATAAAATTTCAGAAAAAAATACATACCCTCAATTGTACTTTCGTCCCACTTATTTGACCTTGCTTCCATCCCACCACTTAACCCAACACTACTTAACCCACCACTCATTGTGCCCAACATTGACAGAAGTATTCCATTTTTGGTAACCACTGCATAAGAAGATTTTGCAAATGAAAATAAGTAGAATATTTGAGCTCACAAAGAATACCAAATGAAGTATTAGAATATCATTTACCCTTCCGCCTCTCCCTACTCAAGCTAAGAATTTTAGCTTCTTCAAAATCATCACATACCAGGGTATTCCCAACAGCAAATAAGACAACCCTATCCAAAGATTGATCAAATGTATAGTTGTTAAGTTGAATTATTTAACATGAAATCTCAATAAAGTGAATGGCTAATGGAGAATCATCATCATCATTTTAATTAGTATTATTAATCATCATACTTCTTTTATTCCAGGTAAATGCTACAAGAATTAAAGAAATTTTGTGCAAATCCATCTAACCCAAATGTCACCTTAGGTCTAAAATTTCTAATTCCTAATACATTGGCATTAAATATAATTAACCCCTCTCACAAATGCATCTTCCATCCTATATTGAAATGGATTTCTCCCATATAAAAATAATGGCCTTAACTCTGTACCCCAAACTAGGAACTACATGTCAAATATTTTACCTTAAAACATCAGCGGACATTCTAAATGCAAAGAATCTATCAGAAATCAAATTTTTTTGCAACTTGAAGTAATACTATTAAAACTTTTATTATAGGACATTGTATTACATAAAATACGAGCCCCTCAGTACCACCCAGTGTGCGCAATTTCTCATTTATTGGTTTCACACGAACAGATTGCAAAGGTATGAAAGTCTGTGGAGGGAGACGTTGCTCCTTCAATTACTAAACATAAAAAAGAATGATTAGTAATGGTTTCATTACTCCTAGAAATGTCCTTAAAATTATGACACATATATAACATAAATAGAAAGTCAATGCTCCAAGTAACTCAAAATGTATTGGAGAGAGATAGCTACTCTCCATATGCTAAAGCTAAAACTTCATATTTGACAATTATCTCACCATAAAAAAAGCTCAATTCTCAATCCATTAAACATTTTATGCCTTGTAATGACAAAATACCAATTGCTTACAAGTATTTTGAACATGTAAACTATTAAGATTTCATGTTCGAAATTTAAACATTTGTGAACACAAAAATATATTTCTGCATTATTTCAATGCAATACACTTGAATTTCCATTCACAAACATAATCTAAAATACAAATAAAGAGAAAATATCACGCTTTGGTTTAGTAACTACCATCAAATAAAAATAAACAATGTACAAGAGAAAAATTAACTTTTGAATTCTTAAAAATAATATCAAATCTGAAAATAAGATGCACATTCTTCAAGCGTAAGGTTGCCCTTATCATTTTGTCCCTAACTCGACGAGCATTGCTAGAGCATACACACTATCTTTAGTGCACGCACACATACAAACGTATTCTCTTATGCCACAAATTGGAGCATGGATACATGCTCTTACTATCTAGAAACAACATAAAGGTGTTATATTAATGAGGTTTTTTATCTCTACAATGACTAGTGATTTCTATCAGCGAATTTCATCAATTGCTTTCACCTAGTGCAAGTTTATGCTACAAATTTCTCTTAGGTGACTATTTCAATTTTTTTGACTTTGGTCTTACATGTAGATTCAAAAATTTATTTCAGTGTTTCCCTTTCTTAGATTCTTTTAATTCTCTGGATTGCTCCTCTGTTGGCTGACTCCAACGAGCATTATTTTTGTTGTTAAAAAATGATGCAAACAGTGGCTCAGTTGATTGCAATGTTTTGATGAAGGACACACTTTACTAGTTTGGTTCTAACTTCATCTGTTTTAATCCTAAGATGTTTTTTTTCCCCACCTTTATTTAATGCTTTAGTTGTAACAATATGTTCAATAATATCCTATACATGCAAGAAATCCAAAATTTTCATTTTATTATTCCTATTATTATTATTATTAAAAGACACTTATAAAAGCTTTTTGGAATTCTGAGTTAAAACTAACATTGCTTGCTATTCAATAAAGTGATTTATAGTAATTATTTAAATTTTAGCTTAGATGATAGCGCCCTGGTTTGTTTTGCATGTTATGGTTTCAGGTTAAACTTCCTTGCAATATTGCATGCATTCTTTTAATGTTATGATCCTAAATTTAAGTTTAATAATTTCTTAAGCGCACACGGACGTTTAGAGATCTAATAATTAAATTTATAATTGCAAAAAACTTGTTTAAGTAATTTAAAATAAATATTTACTAATCCGATCTCTTCTCAAAACTTTATAGTGCTACAAAGGATGTTGACTATTTTAATGCCTTGCTCCCATTACATTGTAAGATTTAAGGGGCATTTACATCCATAACACCAAATCTTATGTATTTACACATCTAATGAAACTTCCACATTTACATGCATAACACACAAAAATTATTAATGGTCATCAAAACTACCACTAAAACTTACTTTTTAAAAGTGAAATACACCTTTACATGCATAATTTTTATGACAACAAAGGGTTACAAGTGTAAATATCAAGCTTTAGGTGTTAGATATGTAAACACACAGGAGTTTTGTGGTATGTAAGTAAATTTTCCAAAATTTTAATGTGATTATTAGTTATTAAGTGTGCACTTCAATTCATTGAACTGCACGCTTTGTTTGTACCTCAAGATTTAGTAGCAGTTTACAAATTGACAGCCCTGCTCATGAACTAAAAGTTCCTGCAGCTGAAAGAGAATTTAAGGAGACAGGATATCTCACGCAACAGTCTCCTAGTATTTTATCATTTAGTAATGCCATCAGCCATTCTAAACAAGTCATACAACCATTCGGGAAACGATGGTCAAGCTGAAATTCAAAAAGGATGCATCCCAACCTGAAAAAAGATAAATTAAAGCAAAAAAACATCTAATATCAAGCTTCTAGGGGCTATATGTTCCCCAAGTTTAGCAATTTGTCCCAGCCCATCCAATAAGAAATGTTTGAGTGATTCAAGGGAGTGACCAGCCCAGGTGGTCTTTTTACAATTCAGTGAGAATGGGAAAGCAAGAGAAATGAAGGCAAAATACTTCCTAGATCAAAAAGAAATCATGAAAAAAAATCAAATGAAAGGTCGAGCAATTAATATTAACAGCTCTGGCATCAATACTCATCGTACTTTTGACAATTTATCCGTTAATACTAAACAAAAAAGGAGTAACTTTGTTTCAAATTGTTAGTACCAAACAAAAAGGACTAACTTGTTTATAGAAACCAGTACTTCTCAGTCCATATCATTACCAGGAGTGAAAGGTATAACAGCGGCCAAGCCACCAACAGAGATTAGAAAGTTATAGTTATTTTCTCCACTCCAGCTGACAAATCAAACTTCCAACAGTATTCACATGAATGGCAACGATAGAAACATTTTCAAACAATATAAATGAAAGAAAGATCGCAAGTTTCATTTGGCTTACCTTAATGCAGTCTTTTCCTTTATTTTCGTCTTCTACAACTATAGCATCCATAAACAGCAAGGTTAAACTTTTTCTGTGAGGGCCTGCCAAGTTCAGTCATATCCGACCATGGACTCCAGAAAAAAACACTAGGTCTTATCAGCAAGAAAGGTGTTCATGCAAAGTGCATCAACTCCTTACGAAAAGGAGATACACTCGGTAGTGTAAAGTTCTAATAAAATAAGTTATGCCTCACAGGAACAGAAAGAGGCCCCACATATAACCATCTATTTGCTTGAAAAAATAAATAAAGGAAGAAGAAGCGGTTGTGTTCATTAAAACTGCCTAAAACTACGAAAAAATATTACATCAGTACTACGCACGTAGAGTAACATGCGTAGCCAATAAAATAACGCCACGACAC
>NW_018165645.1:95832-96475 GCF_001263595.1 Phalaenopsis equestris
CAATAACACATGAATAACACGCAATAACACATGAATAACACGGGAGGGAATATTCTCCGTGTTACTGCGCCGTTTTTTTTCTCCTATCGCGCGTGGCGTGATTTTATTGGTTGCGCACGATATTTCTACGTGCGTAGTACTGATGTAATATTTTTTCTAAAACTACAGGTTATGATCAGCTATTAAAGTGCCGAATCTATGGAGTCAGCTACCGAACCTAAGGAGCCAGCTGCCGCCAAACCTATGGAGGAGGAAAAAATATTACCTCAGGAGTACTGATGCATCAGTACTCCAATGAGGGGGTGCCACGTAGGCAATGGTCCCATCGTGCTGCCTACGTGGCACCTCCTCATTGGAGTACTGATGCATCAGTACTCCTGAGGTAATATTTTCTCATGGAGGAGAGGTCCACGGCAAGCTCCGGTGTTTTGCTGACAACTCCTTGTCCTCTTTCGTCAGCGGTCGCCAATCGTCTTGGAGCCGGCGGTTATTATGGGTGAAAAGAGGGAGGTGAAGTCCTCGTTGTTGAAATATAAACTTGGTTTTAGTTGTTTAAATAAAGCTTAATTTCTAGAAGCTTATTCTAGAATGTGTGGTAGGTATGAAATTATTGTGTAGTAGGTGTGGTAGGTGTGGTAGGTGT
>NW_018165645.1:98812-100349 GCF_001263595.1 Phalaenopsis equestris
CATCTCTCATCTACGAGTTTTTGGATGCATAACTCATGTACACATACCCGACGAGAAAAGAAGTAAGCTGGATGACAAGAGCGAGAAGTTCATTTTTATTGGTTACGACAACAACTCGAAAGGCTACAAGTTATACAATCCAAATACAGGGAAAACAACCATCAGCAGATATGTCATATTCGATGAAGGAGAAGAATGGGACTGGGGACTACATGCTGAGGACTACAACTTTTTCCCATACTTTCAAGAAGAAGACGTAGAGCAGCCAAGGATCGAGAAGAAAGAGAAGAGCCAACTATTCCACAAACAAAAAGTAATCAAAGCAACTCATCGTCATCAACTTCACAAGAAAATTTAAGTGAAAGAGTACCACACTTCAGAAGATTAGAAGATCTTTATGAGGTAACTATGAATCAAGATAATCTTACTCTTTTTTGTCTCTTTGCCGACTGTGAACCCATGGACTTCCAAGAAGCCATACAAAGCAAGAAGTGGAAAGATGGAATGGATGAAGAAATTAAGGCGATCGAGAAGAACGACACATGGGAGCTGGCTTCACTTCCTAAAGGGCATAAGGCAATTGATGTGAAGTGGGTGTACAAAGCGAAGAAGAATTCCAAAGGAGAAGTTGAAAGATACAAGGCAAGATTGGTGGCAAAAGGTTATAGTAAAAGAGCAGACATCGACTTTGATGAGGGAAAAAGAATTGATCCAACATTTTTCAAGAGTTTGGTTGGAAGTATGCGCTACTTAACATGCACAAGACCTGATATTCTTTATGCTGTTGGACTTGTCAGTCGTTACATGGAAACTCCGACTGTTACCCACTTGAAGACTGCTAAAAGGATTATGCACTATATCAAAGGTACAATTGATTTTGGCTTATTTTACTCATCATCCAACAATTTCAAGCTTGTAGGATATAGCGACAGTGATTGGGCTGGAGACATGGATGATAGAAAGAGCACTGCAGGGTTCGTGTTCTTCATAGGAGACACAGCTTTCACTTGGATGTCAAAGAAACAACCAATTGTCACTCTTTCTACTTGCGAAGCAGAGTACGTGGCTGCAACCTCATGTGTTTGTCATGCAATTTGGCTTCGAAATCTATTAAAGGAGTTAAGTTTACCACAAGAAGAGGCGATTAAGATTTGTATTGATAACAAGTCTGCAATCGCGCTAGCAAAGAATCCTATTTTTCACGATAGAAGCAAGCACATTGATATGCGTTATCACTACATCAGAGAATGCATCGAAAGAAAGGAGGTACAAGTGCAGTACGTGAAGACTTAAGACCAAGTTGCAGATATTCTTACCAAGCCGCTGAAGAGTGAAGACTTTATTAAAATGAGAAGTTTGCTTGGAGTCACAAAATCAAGTTTAAGAGGGGGTGTTGAAATATAAACTTGGTTTT
This sequence comes from Phalaenopsis equestris, assembly GCF_001263595.1. Taxonomy (NCBI): domain Eukaryota; kingdom Viridiplantae; phylum Streptophyta; class Magnoliopsida; order Asparagales; family Orchidaceae; genus Phalaenopsis; species Phalaenopsis equestris. The sequence continues at coordinate 100,227 of NW_018165645.1, forward strand.
AGTTGTTTAAATAAAGCTTAATTTCTAGAAGCTTATTCTAGAATATGTGGTAGGTATGAAATTATTGTGTAGTAGATGTGGTAGGTGTTGAATTATTGTGTGGTAGGTGTGGAATTATTTGTA
>NW_018165645.1:100493-101780 GCF_001263595.1 Phalaenopsis equestris
TTTTTTTTTAGCCTTTGTCATTTCCTAAAAGCTTCTCCATTCCAACACTCGTAAGGTTAGAGTGCCCGGAGACCAACACTAAGTTGGTGAAAATCTCTGTTTTTTTTTGTGGATATGTTTTTTGTGGTTTGTGGTGCAGTGAATCTATTAAAGTTTTGATGATAGTGTTGTCGTTTGTGGTGCAGTGAAAATGTATGGTATATGATTAATTTTAATATTACCAAACTTTTATATTACATTTTCATACATACAAATGCTAAAAAGTTGAATGTCTATACATTTTAATTTATTTTACATCAATATCCTGAAGTGCGGTTTTTTGTTATATATATACATGACTCTTATGGCCTATTCGCAGAGCTGCCTTGATGAGTTGAGTTAAAAGAAAGTGCTAATATCAAGTTTTTAAATTATTTCTATAAAACTCAATTTTTTCTACTATATGGTCTCAATCTTGATCAAAGTAGTTTGAATCATGTTCATATCAATTTCGGTCACGATAAACTTGAAAAAGTAGCTAGCGGCAAAAAATCAAGAGTATTTTGGTTTGCAAAGAACTTTCAAATATACTTTTTAAATAAACAAATAGCAAGTATATTTTTTGAATTTTTGTTGGTATAAGGCTTGTATCTGGCAACAATTCTCATACTATAGCACAAAACTTGATATCAAAACTACGAAAGTTCGATTTAAAAAGGGGAGCACTTTTCACAACATGTCTAAAAGAGCAGATAAAAGACATTACAAATTAAAAATACACAGAAAATAATATAATATACTCTAAATTTTTTTAACTAATGTTGAAATGACTATAATATAAAAAATTTTAAATCTCATCCTAACCCAACTTTTTTAAAAAATAGCAAATAATTTTAGCATCTTATGTGATACTTAAAGAAAATAAATAAAAGAAGATGATTCATACGATTGGGGTATGACTAACGGTGATAATGAAAAAATGTCACACTTTTGAGAAATTTCCATACATTTTCTATTCTTTGTAAGAGTTGGACTTCTTATTACTAGTTATAAAACACTAGGGATTATTATAATTGTTTGAAATAATTTCAATGAAAGATAAATTGCCTTTGATAGACCTTAGGAATGAGAAATTTGAATCTTAATTCGATAGTCAAGAAAGCAGCTCCTTCAGAGAGTCTTCAAGAATTTTGGGCTTATGTATTCTATGGCTAACCCAGTAAAGTCCATGAGCAAACCAGTTCTTAGAATCAACCTCAAATATTGATAAAATGTATGGATATTTTGAAGAATAATATATATATATAT
>NW_018165645.1:101925-113333 GCF_001263595.1 Phalaenopsis equestris
TATATATATATATAATGTAGGTTGATTATTCATTATAATGTATCTATATACATTCTTTTTACTAATTATATACATTATTTTTATAATGTAGGTTGATTGTTCATTGGCATTACCACAAAAATTTTTTGAGCAGATTAAAATAACTGTTATTTTGTAAGTGTTTTAGAGACCATGGTTTTTATGCTACTAATTCTCAAGTCTTTCTCAGTTTATCTTAACTATTTTTTATATGGATTTATATTATTAAAAAGATAAATAATATAATATATTTGCTAGAATTTGTTATCTTAGCGAAAATGGGCTATCTACATTTTATTTTTAATTGGATATATACAAAACTATTGTGGAGCACAGTGAGAATATATCTATAGATGATTAATAAAATTATAAATTGGTATGATATCTATTTGCCTGGGGATCTTTTTCTTTTTATTGAAAAAATGGTGACTAAGAAGATATCAAGTGAACTTAAACTATAAATTTTTTTCAAGGACTTGTAATTTTTTTTATGTATGCACAAACAATGGTACAATAAAAGCGAGAACATGTAATAATTTTGATTGACCCTTCTCTTACTTGTACTATTTAGCTCCCCCACCAGACACTATTCATTATATGTTACATGCCTTTTCTCGGTAACATTATTTTCATGCAAGTATAGTCTTTTATTCTTCCCAAGTAATTTTTAAAGTCCTAAGAGAGTCCTATAATATAAATAAGATACAGACATAGATTTTGAGTCATTCTGAAGTGAGAACAAAGTCGCAAGGGCCAGGAGCAGATGCTCGTGTTTTGTATCTTAATTATGCATTTGATATTGATGTATATTTATAGGATTGGATATGTATATGCGGAGTTCGCCTGTTTTCTTTTCTTTTTTGAGATATTTTGCTGCCTAGCGACATTAGCCTTTTATATAGGTTATTTGGCTTATTTTTTTTGTCTTATTGCATTCTATTATAGGATTGGATATGTATATGCGGAATTCGGCTGTTTTCTTTTCTTTTTTGAGATATTTTGCTGCCCAGCGACATTAGCCTTTTATATATGTTATTTGGCTTATTTTTTTTGTCTTATTGCATTCTTGAATGCTTGAAATGTTTTCCTTGTTTATTTTTGTGGATTGTATAAGAATCACAAAAGAAATATAGGCTCTTTAGGATTTAAAATTTTAAATATTTCTGGTAAAATCCTAAGAAAACATTTAAGATAATGAAAATTTAGGATTAAAATATTCTGAATTTTAAAACTTGCATTTTTACTTTTCTGCATGAATTTCAAGTTGGATTTGAAATGGGCTGCATTGCATGGGCTTAACATAAGTCATATAATAGGGCATCCATAATATTTAAGGACTACTCTAGACAACTGCATTCATTTTGCATGTCCAGAGGAGAACCCCACGTGTTTATGAAATCTGACTGACCCAACATATCTTTTTATGTAGGTGGTTGTTCAGGGTACCGAAGGTATTAGAAGGCTCCCCAACCCAAACGAGGTGTAAGTTCTTTTATTTGGAGCATTTACAGCTTTGTAGTTGAACCTCCCTCTCCCTTTCTTTCCCGAGGCATCCTCACCACATTGGTGAGAATAAGTTTCACCTCTTAAAGCTCTAGCCAATAGTCATATGATAGGGTTTCATTCCTCTGACCTTAAGGCTACCGAGATTCCCCGTAGATTATGCAATTCAAGGATTGCTGGCTGTGGGTCTCTAGATGTGTTGTGTCAACTACTTTCACAGCTGGGTAGATTTAGGGCTTGGGATGACGATACATGGTACCCCGACCCAATTACCTCTACCTCATAGGATTACTCTACCTTTCTTGTTGTTGAGCCCCTTTGAGCCCTATCGCTCCTTTAATTCATTGGTATCATCTTGATTGCCTGACACAGATGAGTTACCTCTCGTGTTGGATATGACAGTTTGTTCTTTACCCTTATGGCTTGATTGTGCATTGACATGTTGAGATATCCCCGTCAAAATGATTATAGTTATTACGTGGGTCCGGTGTGCTGATGAACTGCTACCCCTTTTGGATGTGAGAGACTCACTCTCTACCCGATGATATACTAATTTTTGAAGCATCGAGACTTTACCATACGAAATAACCTTCTTTTGTTTCCCTATTTCTCCAGGTCTATGATAATATAAGTGAAACCCCTTTATACAAAGTGTTCTTGGGTATGCTCTAAGATGTAATTAACCAGAGGGATATGTTTTTATGAGAGTGCTCTTGACCTCAGAATAGGCACATGCACCTGAATCTCCGGTTATGGGTGGTCTACATAGGTATTCTATCATGGATACTAGTCCAAGGTGCTTCTACCTGATCTTATTTGAACAGACATACTTGGAATATCTTTACAAGGTTTGCCGCACGTAGGCTCTCCACGTTCTATTTTTGTTTATCATCTTTGTATTATGCCTTTTTTATTTGGTTCCTCCATTCTCATGATCATTCATATGATCGAAAGAGATATTTATCTGGGAAAACGAAATATACGATGATCGATAAGTTGATCACTCTTTAAAAAAAATATAAAGAGAAAGGAACGAAAGAAGTGTACTATTGCTTTGTCTAATACGAAGGCTGAGTACACGACAATCATGGAGGCGATGAAGGAAGCAATATGGATGCAGGGTCTATTGGATGACTTAAGTGTAATTAGAGCTCCCTGTTGGTTTTTTGTGACAATCAGAGTGTAATATTCTTGGCCACAAATTCAGTTCATTGTGCTTGTATTAAACACATTTATGTGAGGCATCACTTTATCTAGGATTTAATTAAGGAGGACAAAAATCTGTTGAAGAGATATATATAAAGGATAATCTCGCGGACATGCTCACGAAGGTACTAGCAGTCTCAAAGTTCACTTATTGCAAGAGTCTGGTGTGCATCCGAGCTCAAGACTGATTGACCAGTCATGCATTTTGAGGAACTATAAGAGGCTTGATCTCTTTAGAAGGGGAGTACGTAGAAAACCATCTTAGTGCAGCGGAATTGGAGTTTGAAGTTCATTTAGTCTTCTCTTATTTATCTGGAAGTAAAGGTTGAGATGGAGATTATTATTTTATGGTATTATTGTGCTTGATTTGTTTCTTTTTTATTCAGTTCCATTCATGCTTTAAGCCTCCTCTATAAAATAGGACTTAATGTTCATGAAAAAGGAGAGGTGTGTGGAAATTGTAGTCAAAGACATTTTTTCTTTCCCCCCATCCGGTACTAGTGAAATCTCCCTCATCGTGGACGTAGGCGAATCAAATTAACGCCGAATCATGTAAAGCTTTGTGTTTGATTGTTGTTATGTGAATTTCTACTCTTCTGCATTGTTTTCATATAAAATAAACAAAAAACTAAAGTCTACTCATACAGTTACAATACTGAATACATTAAGCAAGTATCTCAAAACCAGACCAGACAATAGACCTGCAATAGAAAAGGTTCAATGTTCAAAAGTTGAACCGGGTTTGAACATAATGACCATAAAAATCATAAAAATATTTAAAAATGACAACAAATAAGATTTACATAACACTCAATAACTATGTATTTAAATATCTAATATCTAAATTTTAATTTTAACATTCATTTTAACTATGCATGGAAACTTGTATTTCACTATTCTAAAATAGTGACATTTTATGTGATATTGATGATTTTGGTGATATAAATGTAAATAAATAGAGTAAAAAAATAAAACTAGGTGATATGCATATAAATTGAATTTCTTTGTAATAGTAATGTTTTTGATGTGATATGAGCGATTTGGGTGTATAAATGTAAGAAATAGAGTCCACGAAAGATATGTAAGGTATATAAATTGGCTGTAAAATTGTAAAAAAAATTAATTTCTGGTTTCGGATAAAACTGGCCGTTATTGCAGATTCCAGGCTGATTTAAACCAGTTCAATCCGATTCTATGTGGGGGTGGTTTTTAAATCAACCCAAATCGGACCACCGGCCGTTTCAGTCCGGTTCTCCAAACATAAACATTAACACAAGAATTTAAATTAAATTTAAAAGTATTTATTTAGTTTGTTACCAACTTATGTCACCAGTAAAAGTCACCAATAAATTTATGTTATCAAAAAGAAAGAAACAAACTTAACCATCCAAACGGCTCAAACAACTTCCCTCACGGGCTTTTGTTGTTTTCCTTATAAAAATCATTCTCTCTCCTTCATCAAAGAAGTCCTATTCCAATCCACTGTCATTTATGCGGTCCACCCCAAACTGTGTCCCCTGCGGTACACTCTCTCTCCCCGTCTCTCTCTGGGTTAGTCTCTCTTCCCTTCATAAGTAAATTTGGAAGCTAGCGCTCGGAATTTCTCAAAGAAATTTAGAAGAGGAGTAATGAGAGAGAAAACTAAGCATAGATTTAGTCGAATTAAGAAAGGTAAGATAATAAAGCCAAGAACTTTCTAGTTGGAATTAGTCCTTGAGCGGGACGATAAACAGGAGAAAAAACTCCAATATAATGGGAGAAAAAACTCCACTATACAAAGATCACATTTTTGTTAGGGGGGAGAGAGATTTTAGGTTATAATTTTGAACAACGTAATGAGAGAGAGATGAGAATGAAAGGTGATGAACAAGAGTCCCCACAACTGACTGTCTTCGCTCTGGACAAATCTGCCACCTTACAATAATGCAGACGCTCTGTAATGGATTCCAAAGTTACAACACTCAGATCTAAAACGTTATCAGTATACTAAACTGTGCTTCTGCCACACATAATCTCTCTCTCTCTCTCTCTCTCTCTCTCTCTCTCGCTCTCGCTCTTCAATGTTACTGTATTTTGATGCTCTGCTTTGCAATATAAATGCTTAACATGTATGATCACGTCGCTTCTTTCTCCAACATCCAGTCTCTTTCTATAGCATTAGGATACTAAAAGACATTGTATTTGTGGGTGCAAGTTTTTTCAGTCGGTAAAAAATTTTAATAAGAAAAAAGAAAAAAAAAAGAATGCTCTCAAACATGCTATTTACTGGATTGGTGTAGGAGTAAATCAGAAGGGTATTATTCATGAAATTTCGAAGACCAAGCTAAAGGAATTTACTTGGCTTTCAGTCAAAGCAAGTGGAGAAGTCAGAGATACTCATGCTGATGTTGCTGCTACTCTGCTAATGGAGAGCCTTCACAGACACATTAATTCTTTCGTAAGTCTTCAATTTCAAAGCCCAATCTTTCCCTTCCCAACTTCCACTCTGCAGCTTTGATTAGAAACAGGAAGGGGCTGAAGAAGAGGAAAATGGAAATGTCATTCATTGCAATGCGACTGATGCTCAGACATAAATAGTAGAAAAGGAGGAAAAATCGCGCTTTTATATAATTATTTATCTTTTCAATAAAGCTAATAACTCTGCTTCCCGTTTTTGATGGCTTGTTTGGTTGAAGTCGCAGTTTCTGGAAGAGTGTATGGAATCGAAGAGGTTGAGCTGCGCGACCACAGCTCTTGAATCTGTTTTTCATGGAGGGAATAGAGATGGGAAAGATTCTTCTTTTTTGCCTGCGGCGGTGGAAAGGAAGAAGAGGAAACGGATGGCGGCAAAGAACGGCTGCTCCGGAATGGGGGAGGCGGAGAGCCAGAGAATGACGCATATAGTGGTGGAGAGAAACCGGCGTCGGCTTATGAACGAGCATCTTGCCGCGCTTCGTTCTCTCATGCCCTCTTCATTCGTGCAAAGAGTTAGGCGTTTCATTTGATTTTTCTATATATTAGTTTGATACTTGCTATAAGATTTGATGAATCGATTCAATTAGATTCCAGTTTATGGCTGCCATTGAACTTGCCAACTTTTATATAAATAAGCTGAATAGGTTGTATAATTAACTAATATGAGAATTAAGTGCTTAATTTTGTTGTCATTATTTCAGACTTTATGATTTATGCGTGCTCATTTACAATTACAACGGGCGTATTTGTTCAGATAAACAAATAGCTAATAAAAATCGAATTTTTATAGCGATTGATTTAGAAAAATGAATTTTTTAGTGCAATTTATTTGTTGCAGGGAGACCAAGCATCTATTATCGGCGGAGCGATTGATTTCATCAAGGAGTTGGAGCAGATGCTTCTATCATTTCAGGCGGAGAAAAGTAGCCGATCGTCGCCGGCGAGTGTGGAGGATGGGTGGTCGCCGGCAGCGGCGACGGTGAGCAGTTTTTTTGTGTCGCCGCAGTATACAGGGTTTTCTTCTAGACTGCAACGAGGGGATGAGGACCAAGAGTGCGAAGTAGATGTGGAGGTGACAGCGGTGCAGGGACACGTTAACTTGAAGGTGGCGGGGAGGAGGAGACCGGGGCAGATAGTGAGGGCCGTAGCCGCCATGGAAGAGCTTAGGCTTACAGTCCTGCATCTTAGCATTACTTCTCTGGATGCTGTCTCTGTTCTCTATTCTCTCAACTTAAAGGTCCGTTCAAAATAATTCAGCTAATTCGATTTTTAAAACCACCTTGATTTAAATTTGACTTAGTTCAAATTCAATCCATGATTTTAATTTAATATTACACCGAGATTAATCGTGAGATGAAAGATCCAATTTTTTTTAGAGTTCTCTTATTTTTTTAGCATGGAGAGGCTGGGAGAATTAAGAATTTGGCATAGATACCTCTTTTCGATACTTGTACATCTAAGACCCTAAACTTTATATTTAGTACCTAACAGTATAAGCTTCTAAACACACAAATCTACTATCTACCCCTCTCTTTTATAGCCTTTCTTCTGTGGAATGGTATCTTGAATAATGGGAATAATTTAAATCTGTTTTCTTCACGGTCGTTTTTTCTCAGCATTTTGGGAGCCGAAGGAAGGAAAAATATTTCATAAGAATGAGTTGCGTTCTGATTAGATGCGATGCTAGTATTTCAGGTGTTATTGATGATATTATGTTAATATTTTTGATAAAATAACACCACAATACTACTATACGCGTAATCGGGATGCTTCAGGGGAAGGGGAAGAATTTGGGACTTCTATGGCCTTTGTGGGCTTAATATCACACTGGGGAGAGTTTTAGAGGGGATGGAGAATGCTAGGTTTTATGTGCTTAGAAATTTAGAATATTAGAGATGAAAATTATTAATATCACATGGAAAAAATTCTATAATTTTTTTTAACTGAAATACACATTTTTGTGGGTAGATTTAACATATTAAAATTTTATCTTTGTAAATATGAAAGTTTAGATGTGAAATATATAGATACAAAAAATTATGTGTTATGTGAATCTTCTTTATTTTAACGGCTTTTTTCTTTATAATTAATATTGAAAATATTTTTGCAAGGACATTTACATACATCGCCCAATTTTTATGGATTTACATGCCTAACAACTGATTTTTTTTATTACTAAATTTATTTATATCATATAATAATAGCACTATTTAAACTTTTAAAAATTGAAATACATCTTTTAATACTCGGATAAGATGGTATGTATCTAAAAAGTAACCTATAGGTGTTAAATATTTAAATGCATAGGAATTCAGTGGCATGTATGTAAATATTAAAAAATTTAAAATCATTGAATTTTCTGTTTTGGAGAAACATACTGAAATTGATTATAAGAAGGAAAGATTTACATACATACCACCCAGTTCTATGTGAACATTAAAGTTTATATTTTAGATATGAAAATACATAGGAATTGGATACCAAGCATGTAAATATCCCCTTTCTTTTCTAATTTCTAAAAAATCGACATACCTTACGTAAGTACATTATAATTAGATGATGCATATGCCTAGTTAAACGTTGCGAAACTTTTTATTGCTAAGATTAACATTTATTCTTTTTTTGAACAGGATGACAGTGAATGAAATGAAATAATATTGGTTCATTCCTTTCAAATATGTAGTATCTTATCTTGAATGAACCCAACATCTGTTTTCGACGCTTTTATGTACTAGTAATTACGCTTTGCATTTTTAAAAGATAAAAATGTAATTTTAGCTTTTCATTTTATTTTAAATTTTTGGTTTGATTGATTGGTATATTTTTGAAAAAAAATAATTTTAAAGTTATTTGTGCTTAAAAAGTTGGATCTTTGACCTGGCAGAAGGAGGAAGACTGTAGGCTCGGCTCGGCTGACGATATAGCTTCTGCTGTTCATCAGATATTCAGCACCTGCTAAATGCAGACGTCAAAAGGGGGAAGAAATGAACCCATAAAATGGACAGAAATTTATCCTCTTTTTCTTCAAAAAAGAAATTTTTTTTTTATAAAGAAGGATTAGATGAGAATTTTGGAGAGGTGCGGAGATAGTCGGGGAACGGGTGAAGGTCAGAAGCGGCAGCTTTCTCAGCCTGCGCTATTGCAGCAGTGCAGGGGGGATTTTGTACTCGTCCGTTATTTCTCCTTTTTTATTATATTTTATTTGAATGTTTATAATGGAAAAATTTTATACATTTTCTTGCATTTTGTGTATGCGTTGATGCCGGGCTTTCGGGCTTGTCCTGTCGGAGGAATTCTGGGGAGCCACCTTTGGCTTGGTCAAACAAAACAAAATTATTTATAATTTACATGGACGGAGGTAAATTCGAAGAATATATCGAAGCGTTTGTATCGTGATCGTTGTATCGAAAAAAATGTATTCGAAAAATTATTTAGCGGAGGTCCCATCCTCCGTTGTATCGTGACCGTTGTCCGTACGTCCGGAACACGAACTTACGATTTCTCATATTTTAAGTAAAATAAATAAATAAATAAATAAATAAATAATTAATTAATTAAAAAAAACATGTATAAGCTGTATTTTATCCTCCCCAAATCAAATGAAACTTTTGGTCCCATTTGAAATTTTTACAAAGTATAATTAGATAAAATTAAGTAATATCAATTTTAAATAAATTAATTACATTAATGTTAAGAAAATAAATGTTTAATTAATTTAATTTAATTTTTAACTTTGCATCCCCTATCTCTTTTCAAATTCTAGTTCTACTAATACCTAAATCGAATCCCTAAATAAAAAATCTTGAAAGAAACACAACAAAATACAAAACAAGAGTATAAAGAATACTAAAAATATAGATTTGCACCAAGTGGCTGGATAAAAATCAGATAATCCCACTATTTATTTTTGTAAGACTCCATCTTGGCTTGGATGGTAGGTCTTGCTTAGGGATAGATTGACAAAGAGTAAGAACTATCTGTGAATTAGGCCTACAAGCAGAATGATTCTACTCTTACCAGCAAGCATCATAAAGGATAAACCAACATAAGTAAACTAGAATTCGCCCACAAAGTTGAAGCTGATTGAGCTCATATCACATGTATTTAACATCATAGCCCTCCAAAAATCCCCTAACATGATTTGGGATCAAATTCCATCCAGGACAGTGAGGATGTTGGGTCCAATCTAGAAACCATCAATAAGAAAAAAGTCATCTAGAACCATCAAACGTAAACTTGCAGCGAATACATACCAAAAAAGAGTATATCGAATTCTACTGGATGTGATTCAACTGCTGTTAGATTGATCCTCTAAGGCACCAAAAGGTAACATAAAGACAATGATGCTAGAAAGTTTTAAGGCAGAATAAGCCTTGCAAGTAAATACTCGGTGGCCTCATAAGAACAAATAAAGAAAGCCACCAACAATTTTTGAAACCTTAAGAGAGGTAGTTATAAGATGGAGAGAAATCATAGAGCTGCACAAGTTGCAAATTAAAAAAAGATGTAATGTTGCAAGGGATGCCTTGCCTGAATTTTCATCTTCTACTCTTGTATTTGGCAATATTTTTAATGTCTTAGAGAAATGAATTAACATTGAAATTTTAATTTCTAACATTTCTAGCATTTCTCTCAAGGCATAAAAGATGTGCAGTGACTTGAACAACTAGAAGAGAAATATGAAGTGATTTTGCATCTAATCAATTCAACTTGAATAAATATTGTTAAAAATTACAGCAAAAGTGAAAGGAAGAGCCCAGTGTGGTGGCATTTTGGAGAGTTCGAAAAGAAAATGAGCATTCAAAGAAAGATGGGCTTGATTTTTAGAACAATTCTTACAGAAAAGACATGTATTATGCATGTTGAGACCTGTAACGACTAATTTGTCTATTGTAGTTAAGCCATAAAGTAAAATATTCTAAGTAAAAGAAGCATATTTGAGAGAGAGTCCATCGAACCAAATTTTTTTAATCCAATGTAAAATAGGAAAATCTTTATAAAAAAAGTTAGATATCTTTATAGACAATGCTGTCTTTCCCAATCTACACAAGAAAATAAAGAATTCAAAACTTTGTTTTTGTTTATGTGATATATGCAATTAGAAGGGTCATGAAGATTAGAGGGGAAAGCCCATCCACTTCTTCTCAAAAAATTGCTAGGTGGGTTTTCTTTTGTACAATCGCACTGATAAAAAACAATCCCACCATATTTTTTACAGTGAGAGACTCCCTCCTACCAAAGTAAAAAGAAAAAAAAAGAAAGGTTACCGCTACTAGTAAACTTAAAAGTTATTTAGTTTCTTATTCTCTTAGAAGTTTTGATTTTAAAAAATAGATTCTTGTTAGTCCATGGTTGGAAGAACGAGCCATAATGTGTACAGTGACATTTAGATATGGCATTTCCAAAATTGTAAAGTTTTCAAATGAGCTTAGCTTTGCATAAGACATTTAAAATGTAAAGATTGGGAAGGCCCAACCCTCCACAGTGTTTCAGCCTGGTAGTATTATTTTAGGCAATCATATGATATTTGTTATTTGAGCCACCAATGAGTAGGAATTTATTTATTTCAGAAATTATATTTTTCTTAAGGCCCATAAGAATAGAGGTGTCTCTTAACCACTAAGATGAAAAGTTCTAAATAATGTTTCTAATTATTTGAAACCTTACAGTAAAGGATAAATTTTTTTTGCTTCCATCTAGTTAAAATGTCCTTAAATCACTCAAAGACATGAGGAAAACTATAAGATGTGATTATGGAGGAGTGTATGTAAATTCCAAGCTATTTCTAGAGCAAGGATTTCTCATAAAAACTAAGAGTATAATCAATTTGTACCGTACTAAAATTTGAAACAGATTTGAAGAAACAAGTGGAAGATTTTATTGAGTTTGCGTAGGGATTAGTAAGGTTAAAAAAATCATAGTGTGCATTGAATAGCCCAACTGTTGTGTTTACATTAGTTTTACCAATAACTAATAGATTATTTATATATGTAATTTGGGAGATATCTTTTTTTGTTGTAATGCTCCATTATTTTCCGGCATGAGAACATCTATAATGATGGAAAATAAATATGGCGGGAGAGGCCTGACAGCGACTTTATATATGCTTAAATTTATGAACCCAGATTTATATATTTATAATGATTTTGTAAAGTCACAATTTCAAACGCAAGTATACGTATCGCTCAAGTAATACAGGGCTCTAGTGGAGTCCCGTTTATCGATCC
>NW_018165645.1:114069-135351 GCF_001263595.1 Phalaenopsis equestris
TTTAAGTTGTGGAGGAGCGTTCCCAAGAGTTTCCTAAGCATCCCTTCAAAATTTGGCCTTTTCCAAAGCTTGAGTAGGTATAACCGTCGAGGGCGCTGTCGGCGGGCTCGAGGGCGCCGTCGGTGGGCTCGAGGGCCATTTTTTGGTCTTCTCAATTAAATCTCTCCGTTAGTGCCGTTTTGGGCGTCGTCGGCGAGCAGACTGCGCAGCTCCACCGTTTCGCTCCGTTTGGCTCCGTTTTAGCTCTATTTCGCTCTATTTCAGTTGCGTTGTGTTCCTAATAGATAGCCCCAACCTTACTTTAAAGTGTAATCTCATTCAAAAATATGCAAGAATTGTAAAAGATATTAAGCAATAATTCAAAAATATGCAACAAGTGTAAAAGAGATTAAACATCAAAAGACTTATTGAAAGGTGATAGGGCAAAATTTCATTTCTTGCTCGTTTTTTTGCTCCAAATTGTACCATTTTTGTATCTTTTTGCTCCAATGATCATAATTCATCATACCTGCAACAAAACATAAAAAATACCCTTCTTTAAAGTGCAATATCATCAAAATCAGTATAAAATAGGTATGAAAATCTCAACATATTTTCTTTTGGTCAAGGCCAACCTTGCCTTAGCCCTGAAGTGGTAGAGAAATTACCATGAATCTCACTTTTAATAAAGATAGAAACCAAAACATCTTTGGTGTAAGCAATGATCCAACCTATAAATTTGGATGGAAAGCCAAGATTTTTCATGCTTTCATATAGAAAGACCACCCTTCTAACACTACAAAGCCTTTCCTCAAATCAATCTTAGCACATAAATAATTAGATATGTTAGTAGAGTTAAACCCAAAAGGGTTTCATTTGGAAAAAAAATGTTATCATCAGTGATTTGGTTCTTTTTGTAACTCATATCCGCCAGCTTATCTATTTGTTGTCGTGTAGTTCTCCCTCCAAGTTGGCCTCTTTATTAGATTGTCAAAATGATTTGGAGAAGAGAAGGGTCTGGAAAAGGAGAACACATGTCTGAATTGTACAATAAAATTTGAAAAAGAATATGGAAAACTTATGTAGGGTAAACTTTGTGTGATGGGCCAAGAGTGTATGTCCAGATCAAGACTGGATCAAAACACCTTGAAGCACTTCATCTATAAGGAGAAACCCTACATAAGCAACAACCAGAGAACTAAAAGGAACATTTCTGTTATGGGGCCAAGAGCAACTTCCAAAAGAATGCATCCTTTTGATTAATTACATCTTGGGGGATGCCCAAGGATACTCTCGATTAAGGGAATCCTGCTTACATGCAATTGATGACTAGTAAAAGGGTGTGTTGAAGAATGATTATCTCATAGGAGCATCCTGATACCTTCCAAGCTTATGCTAAACCATAAGGGCAGAGAATGAGTTTATCATTAATCTAAATGGATAATGACTGATCAAAAAATAATTCCTATGAAATAACTGGATTGTCCTACCCGATTGATCAATTAACTATCTTTCGATTGACCTAACAGACCAGCTTGATCATTTGATTGAGTATTTTTTGGTCGACCCAATCAATCATCTGCTATCAGCTAGATTGATTGATTGAGTATTTTCAATTAACTCAATTGATAAGCAGTAATCAACCAGATTGATCAATCAACTATCTTTTAGCTTACTCAATTGATCAACCGCCACCAACTTGATCGATCAACCACCATTGACCCGATTAATTGATGGATGATATACCTAAAATATATAGTATTTTTATACACATATTTATACCTATTTCTGAGATACTGCGCTTTAATGAAAGGTTTTTGTGTGTTTTACTTTCAGGTGTAATTAAATGGATGAAAAATGATAAAAGAAGTGAAAAAGATCAAATTTGGAACAAAAATGATGAAGGTGCAAAAATGAACTAGGGCTCCTAAGCACCCCGCACTAGCGCCTAAGCGCCAGAGAGTCGTGCCTAAGCGCTAGGTACCCCGCGCTTAAGCGCCAGAAGTAGTTATTTGATGATTTAGTGAATTTGAACAAATTTTTAAAGAGGTTTTTGAAGCAACCCTTGGTAAAAATGTGGGAAATAGACCATGGACACAAAAATTCATTCAATTGGTTTTTGAAAGGAAGCAACTTCTAGAAGATTCATTGAATGAAGACACATTTTGAAGAGACACCAAGACACCTTTTGGAATTTCATAAAGAAGACTTGGATCATCATAGCCAATCGCCAGAGGCTAGCCATTAGACATCAACAACCACCATTCATCTTAATAACCACCGCCACAAACGCCCATCGCGGCGGCCCCTGCCACTGCAGCCCATCGCCGCCGCAGCCACCGACCACTTTATTTTTATTTTGAGTTTTAATTTATATTGTAAGTGAAGGAAGGAACTTCAAAGGAGCTTTAAGACATTTGGTGGAGAGATTTTTAGATAAGTGTTTATCTTTGTGACTACATTTGGTTTTAATTCTGATTTCTTGTTTGTGTGCATGATTTTTACTTTTAAACTTATGTGTGGTTGTGTTTTCTCCATGGATTCTGAGTAGTTTTTTTAATCTTTTTCCGTAAAATGATAATTGATTGAGTATTTAAAGGAAGTTGTGTGAAGTATTAGACTTCAACTGGAAGAAGTTGTGATGTTTTGAAACATTGTACTTCATTTACTTCTGATTTGACCAATTAAGATGTTAATACCTGTTGTGAGAACATGTAAGATCCTAGATGGTATTATCTCAGTCAACAAATTGTTAGAATCACATATTAATTTCATGTTTGAGAGTGTAGTTCATGGGGTTGAGTGCCAATAAATAGGGAAATAAACTTTTCAAGGGTGTAGAATTAGAGGACTTTTGAGAGATAGGCTAAAGCCCCCAATTTAATTTATAGTTTTAGATTTTGATACGTGATGTTAGCCCCCAGATGGAGGGAGAAGATGGAACTCTATGGTGAGAGCTAGTATCTTCTCTACCTAACCGGCCTTCAAGACTATTCAAACTATAGATTAGCCAATGTTCTTTATAACATTACTAATACGGGTAAAGAATATTATTGCTCATATTTGGCAATACACATTTAACATAGTTCCAAATTAGAATTTCTATACTTATTACTGATTCATGCTAAGAAAAAGATATTTTACTTATATTACCTTCATCTTGCAAATATTTAGTTAAGTTAATTAGTTGTTTACTTTATTCTCATAAATAAAAAATTATAGAAAGAATCAAATTTTCATTCCTATTATAACACCTTAAGTTTAAGTAAGAATATTTTACTAAGTAAATTTTTGTTATCTAAACTTTCTAGCTTTATAACTTTCTAGCTTACTTTCTAGCTTTATAATGTGCATATTGCCAGTTTCTCTGTGGGTTCGATATTCGGGGCTTAATAAAAAAGTACTATATTACTTGATAATGATACATATAATTGTGTAATATACCATATTTAAATATTATAACTCTATTCTTATTTACTTTGTAGTAAAAAACTTACCTACCTTTTGCTCAAGATCAAGTTTTTGGCGCAGTTGAAAATTACGAATCACTATTAAGAAAATTAAACATACAATCACATACATCACATTTTACATCTATAAAGAAAGTCGGGATCAAGTTCTTGGACTTGGAGCCGTTGCCAAATAAAAAAAAGAAAATTATAAAAACTTTTAAAAAGAAGTTCTTAGAAAGCAAAATTTCTATTTTTACAAAGTCTTATTTAAATTTTAAAATTTATTATAGGAATATTGTAGTATTGTTTTAATATTAAGTTCTTATTTTTGTGTTTTTATTTTTATGTTATGTATTTTATAGTAATGTATGCGTAGTTCAAGTTCCATAGAACTTGTGCCTTACAATTCTGAATTAGAAAAAACTGTTAGAAAAAATTAAAAACAACAAAAAGAGAAAAATCATTCCAGCAAAATGTCTTGCAACTTAAGTAATGCTAGAAATGAAAAGGAACATCATCAGAGACCTTTAAGGGATTATGCTAATCCTACAGCAGATGAAATAAGTATTCAAAAACCTGCCATAGTGGTTAATTCATTTGAGCTTAAACTTGCAATTATCCAAATTATATCAAATAATCAGTTTGGGGGAGCACCAGCTGTAGATCCAGCTGAAGATCCCAATTTACATCTAGCCAATTTTCTATAATTGTGTGCTACATTTAAATATGATGGTTTATGAGATGGTGCTATAAGATTTAGATTATTTCCTTTCTCACTGGGGGATAAAGCTAAGATATGGTTACATTTGTTATCACCTGGATTTATCAGAAATTGGGGTTTATCAAAAATTGGGGTGATTTAACGTAGAAATTCCTTGCTAAATATTTTCCACCATAAAAAATTGTGAAGCTTATAAATGATATAACATCTTTATGCCAGTTTGAAGGAGAATCTATTTATGAAGCATGGGAACGATTTAAAAAACTCTTAAGAAAGTGTCTACACCATGCTATACTAGATTGGTTAATAATTCAAACTTTTTATAATGGATTAGCTTGATCTCTTAGATCTATTATCGATGCTGCTGCTGGTGTAAAACCATTTAATGACTCTTATGCTTTAATTGAAGAGATGACTACAAATAATTTTTAATGGACATCAGAAAGGGTAAATCTTAAGAAAGTAATCAATGTTCATGAAACTGATGCTTTTGCCTTGCTAGCAAATCAAGTTGCAGCAATTTCAAGGAAGTTAGACCAATCTTGCCCAATTTGTAATGAACCAATTTCCATGATTGAAGAGAATTCATTAGGCCAAATGATAGATTCTCAAGCATCATTAGAAACTTTGAATGCCATAAACAACAAGCAAAATAACCCATATTCAAACTATTATAAAACAGGTTGGAAGAACCATCCTAACTTTAACTGGAATAATACTTCGAGTGGTGATAATTAGCAATGGAGGAAAAACCAAGTAAACTCATTAGAAAACTGGAACAACCAAAGGAATAGTAATTATAGACCTACTTTTCCTCCAGGTTTTAACAGTAATCTAAAATTTAAGGAGAAGAAGTTGTCTATAGAAGAAGTGGTGTTACAATTGGGAAATCATTTATAAAGTCAAGGAGCTACAATTAGAAATATTGAGAATCAGTTGAGACAGATAACAAATTCATTAAGTAATAGATCTCAAGGCTCACTTCCTAGTAATACAGAAATAAATCCAAAAGACTAGAATAAAGACAAGTAAAAGCCGTTCAACTTAGAAGCAGAAGAGAATTGGAAGGTAGAGTTCAAAAAGAAACTGAAGTAGAGAGAGAAGAGATTGAAGCACCAAAAGAGGATGCCCCGAAAAGTTTAGAGAGACCTATTTCTCTACTTAAAGTTGACTTGGAAAAACCACCACCTCCATTTCCTCAGATGATTTGACAATTAAAGTTGGATAAGCAGTTTTCAAAATTTGATTTGACAATTAAAGTTGGATAAGCAGTTTTCAAAATTTATGGAAATTTTTAAGAAGCTTACAATTAATATTCCATTTGCTGAAGCTTTAGAACAAATGCCAAGCTATGTGAAGTTTATGAAGGATATTCTAAAAATGAAAATAAAGTTTAAAGATAATGAGACTGTTGCACGTAATGAGGAGTGCAGTGCTGTAATTCAAAAAAAGCTTCCTGAAAAGCTTAAAGATCCTGGCAGCTTTATAATTCCATGTGCAATAAGAGACAAATTTTATGGGAAATTTTTATGTGATTTAGGTGCAAGCATCAACCTTATGCAATTATCAATATTTATAAGATTGTGATTAGGAGAAATATCCCATACTACTGTAACTCTGTAGTTAGCAGATTATTCAATATTCTATCCTAAAAAATTTATAGAAGTTGTCCTAGTGAAAGTGGATCAATATATCTTTCGTGTTGATTTCATTGTACTAGATATGGAGGAAGATAAGGAGATACCTATCATTTTGGGGAGACCTTTCCTAGCCACAGGAAGAGCAATAATATATGTACAAAAAGGAGAATTAACAATGAGCATCAATGATCAAGAAGTTACATTTAATATTTCTAAATCAATGAAATACCCTGCAAAAGGTAAAGATGATGAATGTTATAGAATGGATGTGATAAGATATTTAAGTGAATGACATTTTAAAAGAACTTATGAAGAGAAATTTGAAATGAAAGAGTTGGAATATGAGCAAAAAGAGGAGTTTGATCATTATGAAGACTTATATAAGGAGGAATCAAATTATATTCGAGAAAGTTTTGAAGTTTTGAACATGACAGAAAAAGATAAATCTTTTTGTCCATCAATTGAAAAACCTCATGAGCTTGAGTTGAAGTTACTTTCTAAACATTTGCAGTATGCCTTTTTAGGTGACTCCTCTACATTATTTATTATAATTTCCTCAAAATTAACTACAGAAGAAGAAGAGAGTTTGATGAAAACTTTAAAGAGTTACAAGAAAGCCTTTGGATCGACAATTGCTAATGTAAAAGAATCAGTTCTTCAAATTGTATGCATAGAATTCGTATGGAAGAGAACTACAAACTCAGGGCTGATCTTCAAAGGAGATTGAATCTTATTAGGAAAGAAGTTGTTAAGAAAAAAATTTTAAAGTGGTTAGACGTTGGAATTATCTACCCTATTTAAGGTAGTGCATGAGTTAGTCCGATTCACTACGTTCCTAAGAAAGGAGGAGTGACCATGACTTTAAACGAACATAACAAGTTAATACCAACAAGATAAGTCATAGGATGACTAATATGCATTGATTATAAGAAAGTAAATCTCACAACTAGGAAAGATCATTTTACACTACCCTTTCTAGATCAAATGTTAGTTAAACTAGCTGGGCTTAAATACTTTTATTTTCTGGATGGATATACTGATTATCACCAAATAAAAATAGCTCCTGAGAATCAAAAGAAAACAAATTTTACCAGTCCTTATGGTACATTTGCTTTTAAAAGAATGCCCTTTTGTTTATGTAATGCACCTGCTACATTTCAAATATATATGATGGCTATTTTTTGTGATTTTATTTAAAAAGGGATTGAAGTTTTTATGTATGACTTTTTCGTGTTTGACGGAACTTCAATTGAATTATGTTTAGAACATTTATAAAAAATTATTAAGCGCTGTGAAGAAACAAATTTAGTCCTTAATTAAGAAAAATGTTAATTTATGGTAGTAGGAAGAATAGTTTTGGGACATCATATTTCAGAAAATGGTGTGGAAGTAGACCCTGAAAAAATTCAAGTGATCGCTAATTTACCTTACTCATCAAGTGTGAAGGAAATTAGGAGTTTTTATGACATGTTGGATTCTATAAATGATATATTAAAGACTTTTAAAAAATTGCTAAGCCTCTATGTCATTTACTTGAAAAAGATGCAATTTTTAATTTTGATAAAAAGTGCCTAAAAGCTTTTGAATTATTAAAAGAAAAATTAGTCATTAATTTTGATAAAAAGTGCCTAAAAGCTTTTGAATTATTGAAAGAAAAATTAGTCAATACTTCAATTATTTTTTCACCAGATTGGGGAAAAACTTTGAATTGATGCGTGATGCTAGTGATTAAGCTATTGGAGCTGTTTTAGGACAAAAACATGATAAGATTTTCAAGGTTATCTACTATGCTAATAGAACTCTTAACGAAGTTCAAATTAATTATGCCATAACTGAGAAAGACTTATTAGCAGTAATATATGCTTTTGATAAATTTAGATCATACTTAATTGGAACTAAATGTATTATGCATACAAATCATTCCGCTATTAAGTATTTAATGAAAAAGAAGGATGCAAAACAAAAACTTATAAGATGAATTCTTCTTTTGCAAGAATTTGACTTCGAGATAGTAGATAGAAAGAGAGCTGAGAATCAAATTGGTGATCATCTGTCCAGGCTTGAATTAGAAAAATCACTCAGTTTTGAAAAGAAATTAATGAATATTTTCCAGATGAAGAATTGTTCAATGTTAATGAGTGGCGTGTTTCATGGTATGCCTATAATGTGAACTTCATTGTTAGTGATATTATACATTATGGAATGACATACCAATAAAAAAAGAAATTTTTATCTAAAGCTAAGACTTATTTTTGAGATGACCCATTTTTATATAAAGAAAGAAAGGATCTTATTATATGAAGATGTGTACCTTTGGAAGAAAATTATGAAATTATCAAAAAATGTCATATTTCTGATTTTGGGGGACATTTTGGTATTGATAAAAAAAC
The DNA here is from genome assembly GCF_001263595.1 of Phalaenopsis equestris. Taxonomy (NCBI): domain Eukaryota; kingdom Viridiplantae; phylum Streptophyta; class Magnoliopsida; order Asparagales; family Orchidaceae; genus Phalaenopsis; species Phalaenopsis equestris. The sequence continues at coordinate 122,252 of NW_018165645.1, forward strand.
ATACAAAATTTTACAATCTAGATTTTATTGGCCTACAATTTTTAGATATGTTAACACTTATATCAAAACATGTGATCGATGCCAACAAGTAGCCAATATTTCTAGAAGGAATGTGATATTTGATATTTGGGGATTAGATTTCATGGGACCATTTATATCATTTTTGATAAATTTATATAAATTGTTAGCAGTAGACTATGTATCAAAATGGATAGAAGCTGTTGCTTTACCTCGATGTGATACTCAAAGTGTTGCAAAATTCTTATGAACGAACATATTTTGCAGATTTAGGATGCAGAGAGTAATCATAACTGACAGGGGAAGTCATTTCAGAAATGTAATAATTGAGAATTCATTAAAGAAATATCATATCGACCATAGAATTGCTACTGCTTATCATCCTCAGACATGAACGAACATATTTTGTAGATTTAAGATGCAGAGAGTAATCATACTTATGAACGAACATATTTTGCAGATTTAGGATGCAGAGAGTAATCATAACTGACAGGGGAAGTCATTTCAGAAATGTAATAATTGAGAATTCATTAAAGAAATATCATATCGACCATAGAATTGCTACTGCTTATCATCCTCAGACAAGTGGTTTGGATAAATTATCCAATCGTGAAATTGAAAGAAAATTGGAAAAATCTATGAATCCAACCAAAATGGATTGGTCAGTCAAACTTGACTATGCTTTTTGGGCTTATAGAACTGCATATAGAACTCCTATAGAAATGTCCCTGTACAGGCTAATATTTGGGAAAGCGTGTCACTTATCAGTTAAATTTGAGCATAAGCATATTGGGCTATTAAAGATTTTAATTACAATTTAAAGGATGCTGGAGAGAAAAGATTATTGCAATTAAATGAGTTTGAAGAGATAAGAAATAAATCTTATGAAAGTGCAAAGATTTATAAAGAAAAGATGAAAATGTGGCATGATCGGAGGATTCTGACTAAAAATTTTCAGCCAGGGTAATATATTTTGATTTATAATGCAAGGTTAAGATTATGTCCAGGCAAACTTAAGTCCAGATGGATGGGCCCATTTGTTGTGATGAAAGTTTATACAAATGGAGCTGTGGATATCAAAGATCCTAAAACTGATAAAATATTCAAAGAGAATGGTCACAAGATGAAATCCTACTTTTACGTGACCAACTTAAATTAAATGATTTTATGATGTTGGGTCAAATAGAATAAGCTCTAATTACGTCGGGCTGACGATGTTAAACTAAGCGCTCTGAGATGAAATCCTACTTTTACGTGACCAACTTAAATTAAATGATTTTATGATGTTGGGTCAACTAGAATAAGCTCTAATTACGTCGGGCTGACGATGTTAAACTAAGCGCTCTGTTGGAGACAACCCATAGTTATCTGTGTGTTTGTTTTTATTGTTATGTTGTTGTGTGTGGTTTAGAAAATTCTGATAGTATTTTGAATATATAATGATTTAGGGATTATTATAAAACCTTAAAATATGACTTAAACATGTTAGAATGCGTATTTGGACATTAAGTTGACATGTGTTAAACTGAGCACAGGCGCTTAAGCGTGACAGTTAAAAAACAAGTGCAATTTCAGTTTTTAGAAGTTTTAATTGAGATTTGGTTGGCTCTAACATGGGAGACAATTTTATGACGTGCCTAGAAGATAGAAAAGGAGTTTAGAGCCTATAAATAGAAGGGTATGAGGAGAAGTCTCACCACACTTCCATTTATCCCTAAATTCTAATTAAAAAAGTGAGAGTTTTGGAAAAAAATGTCATCTTGGGAGAGTGATTTAAAGAAGAAGGATGAAGTAATGAGTAAGAAGTTTGTTAGTTAGAGTGCAAAAGAATTATATAACAGATCCTCACCATTAGTATTGAAGGAATAGTGGCGAAAACCACTAAAATTAAGGTTGATGTGGCTTCAATTGATGTAAAAGTGATGGAAGTTAATGTCCATCTAGATTATATGGGATGATAACTTAAGATGTAGTTTAGCCATACCAGTTTTATAGAAGAAGCAAACAAGGCTATGTATTTGAAGAACAAGTAGATTGAAGAAGATTCAACCAAAGCAATTAACCATCGTCTGTTCTTTTAGATTTACATTCCAAATGTTGAAGGAGAGACTAATAATAGGCCAGGATTCATTCCATCAAATGGAGAATGGAATTAAGTTCATGGTTTAATGTTTATGCGTTTAGTATTTGATTGTAATGTTAAGTGAGTTTAGTATGTTATTGATGTGATGATTGTCTAGTGATTGTGTTTAGGAATTTTCTCATCCAAGACTACTTGGATTGAGAATCAATGTGTTAAAAATGTTCGTAATTGTTCTTGAATGAATATAAGTGTTTATTTGTGAGAAATTTTATGTTATTTTGTGTTGAATTAAATTAGTTAATATTAGTGAATCTTGAGTATAGGATAATTGAGAAGGAAGAAAATAGTTATTAAAGAGTTATGAGACCATGTAGGGCTGGTTGACTTAGGCTAGGCTGGTTGACTTAGGCTCTAGGAGTGCATTTCACATAAATCAGAAAAAAATCAAAATTTGTGCACTGGCACCTAAGTGCCAAGATCCCACTCTTAAGTGCTACATAAACTGAGAGATGGGCGCCTAAGCACCGAACCATTTGTATTAAGCACCGGTTCATGAAAATCGGTTCGTAAAAAGTTTTAAGTGACATATCAATCCAGAAAACTCCATTATTTTTGCTCAACGTCATCCCCTTCCTTGAGCTGTCGCAATTTTGAAGTTAGGGCATACACTATTTTGGAGATTTCTTGGTGGTTTGGAGCAAAAAATGCTAGATTTGATATCTTTGAGGTGAGAACTTCACTTCTATGTAAAAATTTTTTATTTTCATCATGTATTTTGAACACATTCATGAACTACCCAAAAATCACTATTCATGGTGAAAATTTGAGAAAAATATATGGAAAATACATGGATTTGGTAGTTGAAGCTTTTAGGAGTGAAGTTTAGTGATTTAGAGTTGAATTTGAAATTTATTGTGAATTATATATATATTTTTAGAAATGACACCAAGAATGAAGAGGAGCAAAGGAAAGGGTCAATTTGATTCAAGAAAGTTTGTTAGTTTGAGAGCTCGAGATCGATATAGTGATGCACTGCAATCAAGAAAATTGTTTCCTGAGCGGGTTTTTAAAATTTTGAGAAAAGCTGTTGATGATCTGATTATTTGCCGCCAGTGGGAGCGGTTCTATTGTTTTTTGCTGTTGCCGTGATTTCTATTGTGCGGGAGTTCTTTGCAAATTTTGCTAAAGGAAGAAGGAGTCATGGTAAGGGGGAAGACAATTTCTTTTTCACCTGAGGTAATAAATTAATTTTATCATTTCCCCCCAAGCACTTTGTGTTTTTATTTGAATTAGAGTCCTACTGAAGAGGAGCTCAACAAGATTATTTCATCTTTAACTGTTGGAAGAGGACTTTGGAAAATTACAAATGAAAGGAGAGTTAACTTTTCCACTTTAAAGTTGGATGACACTACAAAGACATGAAACTATTTTATTTGTGCTTGTCAGCTGCTTACTAATCATCTTAGTGAAGTGACCCGTGATCAAGAAACTTTGAACTATTGCATCTAACAATTCAAGCCCATCGACATTAGAGCTTTGATTTATGGAGTTATTACCAGTTCTGTCATCGCTGCTACTACTGTAGGTTTGGGATTTGCATCCTTGATCTTTTCTTTATGCGAGCAAGCTGGAGTTAGATTTGACCTGGAGTTAGGCAAGCTGGAGTTAGATTTGACAGTTGGGAAGAGATCTTGCAACCTTTTAAGCTCATTACAAGTGTGAATGTGAAATCTTATTCACATCATTCCATTTTTGGCTAGAGAGGAGGATTTTCTAGTAGGTCTGTTACATTGACATTGCGAGCTTCTACTTCACATACTTCTACATCACAGGGTCCCATCAAACTTCTGGATCTAATTCTCAGTCACAAATATTGGACATGATATTGAATTATGCCATTTATACCACTGAAAAGTGTTAAACTTAGAACATTTTGCATAGCATATGGATGAATATGGATGGATACGTGAGGAGACGTAATGATTATGAGGAGGAATACAACTCAGCTATGGAGAACCTCAGGAAAACAACTCAGCTATGGAGAACCTCAGGAGAGGTAATCAGGATGTGGTATTTCCTCAATATCCTAGATATCCGTCATATGATCCTGCAACTACTTGACATAGTAATGAAAGTGATGCAGACGATGAGGATGATTTGATTGGATATGTAGTTTTTTTTTTTATTTTTAGTTAATGTATTGTTGTGAACTGTGGATGGTGCAGTTATTCTGTACTTTTTGTTTTATTTTCAGTTGTGATTGTTGAGACTGTTAGTTTTTGTTGTGCTTTGTTTAGTAGACACTACTGTGATGTATTTGCTTTTTTTTAAGTAGTTATTATTTTTTGTGGTATTAATTATGTTGTTTATTGTAGTTAGTTAGTTTGTGCTAAACTTAATTTTGGATCTTAGGAAGGTTTAGAATATAGCTAACTTTACTTGAAAGTTTCATGTTTAAAATTTTCAATTCACTACCAGACATTTTTCTGTATGTTGCAGTCATGTATGCTTGTTAGTTAGTTTGTTTGCTTTTATGTTGTACTCCACTGAATAATAGTCTAATGAATCTCTACATGCTACGTAAATTAAAATTTGATAAATTTAAATTTTACTCCTATTTTTATGTTTTGTACTTGCATATTTAAGATATAAAAATTTATGCAAGCATGTTAATTTTAGTTTTCATTCCTGCCAATATTTATATATTCACAAATAAGTTAGCAAGTTCACACAATACAAGTTAAAATTAAAGCTAGTAAGATTTTTAACTTTCCTAATACTCAGAAATAAGTTCAATACCAACTTACTAAGCACACTTACACATCTTATTTCACACAACTACTACCAGAAAATCTAATCACAATACTAAAAACAAAACACAACTATTACATTAACAATTACAGAACACCTCAAAACAACAAAAGGTCTACAAAAAAAAAAAAACAACAAAAAGTACAACAGTAGCAAGTTCACACAATACAATACTTCAAATTATTACAAATTTAAAATAACCTTAGGCCTCCTCCTCCTCATCATCATTAGTGTCATCGCTATCCCAAAAAGTTGCAGGCTCATAATGCAGGCTCATACCAAAAAGTTGCAGGCTCATAATCAGGATATTTTGGATATGAAGGGAATTCCACTCCTTGGTTACCCCTAATAAGTCTCTTCCAAAGATGAGTGAAATTTCTCCTCATAATCATATGTCTTCTGACATATCCATCAATATGATCTATAAAAATTTTTAAATTTTGTACCTTATCTGGTAAAATTGATATTATCCATCATCCTTTTCAATAATTGATCTTGAGATTCAGTAGGCTGACCTCTGGATGTAGATGGACTTGAGGTAGATGGTCTAGATGTAGAAGCACTAGAGGTAGAAGCGGCAAACATTGCAATTCCATAACAACATTGAAATTCCATAACTCTATGAAAACCTCCTCTCCAACCAAAAATAGAGTGCTCCAAATATGGCAAACATTGCAATTCCATAACTCTATGAAAAACTCCTCTCCAACCAAAAATAGAGTGCTCCAAATATGATTTCACATTCACACTAGTAATGGGTTTAAGAAGTTGTAGAATTTCTTCCCAACTATCATATCTAACTCCAACTTGCTCACACAAAGAAAAGATTAAGGAAGCAAATCCCATACCTGCAGTAGTAGCAGCAGTAGTAGAACTGATGAAAGTCTGGTAGATAAGTGCACCAATGTTGATAGGCTTAAACTACTAAATACAATAATTTAACGTCATTCTTTCTCTAGTAACTTCACTCAGATGATTGGTTGGTAGTAGACGAGCTGAAATAAAATAATGCCATGCCTTTGAGGTGGCATTTAACTCTGAAGTGGAAAAGTTGACTAGCCTTTAATTTGTAATCTTCCAGAGTCCTCTTCCAATAGTAAATATGAAATAATATCGTCCAACTCCGTCTTAGTAGGACTATAGTTCGAATAAAAACACAAAGTATTGGGGGGCAACTGGTAAAACATGTTAATTACCTTAACATGTTAATTACCTCTGGTTAATTACCTTAGGTAAAATGGTACTGATTTTCCTCTAACCATAACTTGATCTTCTTCTGCCTGTAGGAGATTAGCATAGAACTCCCGAACTACATAAATAACCACTACAACAGAAAAACAATAGAATTGTTTTCATTGTCAACGGACAATTAAATCTTCAATAGGTCCTACCAGATTTTCAAAACATGGGTCCTGTATAAGTTTTCGTGATTGCAAAGCATCACTATACCGATCTTGAGCTTTTGAACTCACAAATTTTTGAACTACTCACAAATTTACTCGAATCAAAATGGGACTTCCCCTTGCTCCTCTTCATTCTTCGTGCCATTTCTAAAAATTTTCAAAAATTCCAAAATAAATCCATGAATCAAGTTTAAACAACTAAACTCAACTCCTATAAGTTTAAACTACAATTTCTATGTAATTTTTATAGATTTTTCTCCACTTTCACCATGAATAGTGATTTTTGGGTTTTTATAAATGTACACAAAATATATGTCAAAATCCAAAATTTCTACATAGAAGTGAAGCTCTCACGTCAAGAAATCCAAATTTAGAAAATTTGGCTTGAATCCACCAAGAAATCTCCAAAATAAGGTTTGCCCTAAACTCAAAATTGTGAACTCGAAAAGAAGAAGAAGATGATGACAAGAGCAAAAAAATGGCGTTTTCGGGGTTATTTTCACTTTTAACCATTTGTGAATTGATTTTCGAGAATCGACACTTAAGCATGGATATTTGGCACTTCAGTGCTTGCCTCTAAAGTTGCCTTGCACTTAAGCTTGTGGGACTTAGACGCTAGTGCACAATTTTTTATATTTTTGTTCTTAAGTAAAATGCACTATTAGCCTAAGTAAACCACCCCTAAATGGTCTTATAACACTTAAATAACTATTTTCATCCCCTTTAACTCTCCTCTCTCTCAAAATTCTCTAGTATTACTAATTCAATTTGAAGTAAAAATAACACAAAATTCAACACAAAAAAACACAAAATTTTTCACAGACAAACACTTATATTCATTCACGAATTATTACAAACAACATATAATACATAATTCTCATTCCAAAGTGTCTCAGATCAGAAAATTTTCCTAAATACAAATACTAAACAAACTTACACAATAAAACACTTAATCACAAAAATGCTAAAAAACAAGACCTAACACTAACACATACAATAACTCCTAACAAGAAAATCTTAGAGTAGAACTTAATTCCATTCTTCATTTGTTGGAACAAAATTCCTGTCTCTCATTAGTCTCTCATTGGGCATTTAGAATATAGAGTTGATAAAATGAACGGCGGTGACGAGCTCTGATAAAATCTTCTCCAATCCATTTCTACTTAAGATACATCGTGATATCCGCTTCCTCTATATAATTGGTATGGCTATAATGCATTTTTAATTGCCATGCAATATACTGTAGATGTGCATTAACTTCATTTACCTTTGCCTCAATTGAAGCCACGTCACCCTCAATTTTGTTGATCTTTTTGGCTAATCCTTCAATACTAACGGCTAAGAAACCGTTACACATCTCGTGTGCACTCAAACTAATGAATTTCTTCCTCATGGCCTCTTCCTTTTCTTCAAGTCCATCTCCCATGAAGAATTTTTTTTCAAATCTCTCTTTCTCTTAGACTTTAAGGGTTAGAATTTGAATTGTGGTGAAAATCCTTTATAAAACCCTTCTATTTATAGCCAAAATCCTTCCTATAACTTTTAGACATGTCTTAAAACTGCCATGGCACATTTAAGTAACAAATTTGTGGTTAAATCTTCTAGAAATCAAAATCAGCACATGTTTTTTTATCGTTCGCGCTTAAGCGCCAATGCTTGACTTAGCACTAGGCAACTTAGCATCCAAATACTCATTCAAACACGTCTAAGTCACTAAAAAAAGTCTTAAAATCATTACTAACACATAATAGTATTAAAATACTTCCTTAATTTTTCTTAATCACACACAAAAAAAATTCAAAACAAAAGCACACTGATAACTATGGGTTGCCTCCCACAGAGCGCATGGTTTTACGTCGTCAGCCATTGTATCAAGTGCATATTATGGTTGACCCAATATATACAATCGTTTAAGTTAAGTTGATCTCCTATAAAATAGGGTTTCAGTCTATGTTCATTCACTTTAAATATTTTCTCAGATTTAGAATATTTAATATCCACAGCTCCATATGGATAAACTTTTATCACAACAAATGGGCCCATCCACTTGGACTTATGTTTTCCTGGAAATAATCTTAACCTTGCATTATATAGCAAAGCTTGTTGCCGTAGCTGAAAGTTTTTAATAAAAATCCTCCGATCATGCCACATTTTCATCTTTTATTTGTAAATTTTAGCATTCTCATAAGATTCATTCTTTATCTCTTCAAGCACATTTAACTGCAATAACCTTTTTCACCAGCATCCATTAAATTATAATTTAGCTCTTTAATTGCCCGATATGCTTTATGCTCAAGTTTAACTGGTAAATGACAAGCTTTCCCAAATATTAGCCTATATGGGGACATTCCTATAAAAGTTTTATATGTAGTCTTATAAGCCTAAAAAACATTCTTATGTTTGACTGAGTAATCTATTTTTATTGGATTCAAAGATTTTTCCTTAATTCTTTCAAGTTCACGATTGGATAATTCAGTCAAACCACTTGTCTGAGGATGATAAGTAGTAGAAATTCTATGATTTATATGATATTTTGTTAATAACTTCTCTATTATGGCATTTCTGAAATGACTTCCTTTGTTAGTTATGATTACTCTCGACATCCTAAATCTATAAATTATATTCATTCTTAAAAATTTTGTGACACTTTAAGCATCACATTGAGGTAAAACAACTGTTTCAATCCATTTGGATACATAGTCCACTACTAACAATATATATAATTTTTCGAAAGATAATATAAATGGTCCCATGAAATCTAATCCCCAAACAACAAATATTTCAACTTCCAACATATAGTTGAGGGGCATCTCATTTCTTCTAAAAATATTTCCTACACGTTGACATCTATCATGAGTTTTGATATAAGCATTAACATCTCTAAAGATAGTAGGCCAATAAAATTTAGATTTTAAAATTTTGTATGTTGTTTTATCAACACAAAAATGTCCCCCAAAATCAGAATTATGACATTTTTGGATAATTTCATAATTTTCTTCTAAAAGCACACATCATGGAATAATAAGATACTTGCCTTGTTTATGTAAAATGGGTCATCCCAAAAATAAGTCTTAGCTTTAGATATAAATTTCCTCTTCTGTTGGTATGTCATTCCATAAGGTAAAATATCACTAAAATGAAAGTTCACAATGTCGGCATACCACAGAACACGTCACTCATTAATGTTGAACAATTTTTCATCAGAAAAATGTTCATTAATTTCTTTTTCAAAATAGAGTGGTTTTTCTAATTCAAGCTGCACTATACATTTAGTTCCAATTAAGTATAATCTAAATTTATCAAAAGCATAAACTGCTGCTAATAACTCTTTTTCAGTTGTTCATAATTAATTTGAGCTTTATTAAGAGTTTTATTAGTATAGTAAATTACATTGAACATTTTATCATATCTTTGTCCTAAAATAGCTTTAATAGCATAACTACTAGTATCACACATCAGTTCAAAAGGTTTTCCCCAACCTGGTGAAACTATAATTGGTGTAGTGACTAATTTTTATTTTAATAACTCAAAAGCTTTTAGACACTCTTCATCAAAGTTAAAAATTACATCTTTCTTCAGTAAATGACATAAATGCTTAGCAATTTTTGAAAAGTATTTAATATATCGCATGTAGAAACCATCATGTCCTAAAAACTCCTAATTTCCCTTACATTGGTTGGATGAGGTAAATTAGCGATCACTTGAATTTTAATAGGATCTACTTATATACCATTTTTTGATATTTGATGTCATAATACGATTCTTCTTGCCACCATAAATTGACATTTTTCCCAATTAAGGACTAAATTTATTTCTTCACGGTGCTTAAGAACTTTTGATAAATTTTCTAAACATGAGTCAAATGAAGTTCCAAACAAAATGAAATACATGAGTCAAATGAAGTTCCAAACACTGAAAAATCATCCATATGGACTTCAATCCCTTTTTCAACAAAAACACAAAAAATAACCATCATACATCTTTGAAATGTAACAGGGGCATTACATAAACCAAAGGACATTCTTCTAAGAGAAAATGTACCATACAGACTGGTAAACATAGTTTCTCTTGATTTTTAGGAGTTATTTGAATTTGGTGAAAAGCATTACATCCATCTAAAAAACAAAAGCATTTATGCCCAACTAGTCTATCCAGCATCTGATCTAGAAATTGTAATGTTTGTAATGCAAAATGATCTTTTCTTGTATAAAGATTTAATTTTTTATAATCAATGCATTTTTGCCACCCTATGAATTATCTTGTTGGTATTAACTTATTATCTTCATTTACAGTCACAGTCACTCCTCCTTTCTTAGGAACACAGTGAATTAGACTAACCCATGCACTATCTGAAATAGGGTGGATAATTCCAGCATCTGTACTAAATCACCCCAAGTTCTGATAGATTCATTACAACTTCTTTCATAATAGGATTCAATCTCCTTGGAGAATCAGCTCTGAGTTTACAGTTCTCTTCCATATGAATTCTATGCATACAAATTGAACGACTGATTCCTTTAATATCAGTCATTGTCCATCCAAAGGATTTCTTAAAATTTTTCAAAATTTTCATCAATCTTTCTTCTTCTTCCCGGTACCATTTAGATAATAACAGGTTTAAGCTCAAATAATAGAGGGATCACCTAAAAAAAAGGCATAGTTTAAATGATCAGGAAGTAATTTCAACTCAAGTATTGGAGGTTTTTCAATCGATGGACAAAATGATTTATCTTTTTCTATTGTGTATTTTGATTATTTTGATTTATCATTTCTATAATTTTTTTAGATTTTTCAAAATTTTAAAATTTGTTGCTTTTTCTGATTTTCTTAACAATTCTTTCAAATTCAAAATCATAGGGTGCCAGTTCTTCAGAATCTGAACTACACATACACTAACATAAAACAAAAATAAGATACTTGATAATAAAAACACAAAACTAAAATATTCTTATAAAAATTCGTTAAGTTTAAAAAGGACTTTCTAAAAAGAGAAATTTTGTTTCAGATTAAATTACAATTGAATTTCAATACCAATTTCAATTGAAATCTAAATTGCAATCCAATTTTTTAATTTTTCTTAATTTTAATCCCCGACAACGGCGCCAAAAACTTGATCCCGATTGTTTATAGCAACAATATAACATTGTATGCAATTATATTCTCCACTTACCTTTCCTACTTTGTAACAACACTAAAAACTTGATCATGAAGAAAATATGAATTCTACTTTTTAATATATTAAATGATCTTCTAATTGCATCCCAATCTTTTAAATATTGATAATGACATAAGGTTAATGCTTTCACCTAAATCACATAAAGCTTTCCCATAAAATTTGTCTCCTATTGCACATAGAACTGTAAAGCTACCATGATCTTTGAACTTTTCAGGAAGCTTTCTCTGAATTATAACATTGCACTCCTCACTAAGTGCATCAATGTCATTATCTTTAAATTTCCTTTTCCTATTAGAATATCCTTCATAAACTTTACATAGCTTGGCATTTGTTCTAAGGCTTTAGTAAATGGAATATTGATTGTAAGCTTTTTAAAAGTTTTCAAAATTTTTGAAAATTGCTTATCCAACTTCCGTTGACGAAGTTTCTGTGGAAATGGAGGTGGTGGGTTTTTTAAATCAATTTTTAGTGGAGAAATAAGTCTTTCAGAATCTTTTGGAGAGACCTCTTTTGATTCTTAAATTTCTTCTCTCTCTACTTCAGTTTCGTTTTGAACCCTACCTTCCAACTCTCCTCCGCGTCTAAGTTGAATGGCTTTTACTTGCTCTTTATTCTGGTCTTTCAGATTAGTCTTTCAAATTTACTTTAGTATTACCAGGAAGTGCTCCTTGAGATCTATTACTTAATGAATTTGCTATTTGTCCATGTTGATTCTCAATATTTCTAATTGTAGCTCCTTGACTTTGTAATTGATTTCCCATTTGTAACACCACTTCTTTTATAGATAATTTATTCTCCTTAAATTGAGGATTACTGTTGAAACCTAGAGGATATGTAGATCTATTATTATTATTATTCCCTTGGTTGTTCCAGCTTCCCAATGAGTTTACTTGGTTGCTACCCCATTATTTATTATTACCACCTGAAGTCTTATTCTAGTTAAGGTTGGGATGGTTCTTCCAACCCGGGTTATATTAGCTTTAAGATGGGTTATTATGCTTGTTGTTTATGGAATTCAAAGTCTCTAATTATGCTTAAGAATCTACCATTTGGACTAATGAATTTTCTTCAATCATAGAAATTGGTTGAGAAAAATTCATTCCAAATTGCTCAAATTGCCTTGAATTTAACTTCCTTGAAATTGAAGCAACTTAATTCGCTAACATAGTAAATGCATCAGATTCATGAATATTGGCTACCTTTTTAACATTTACCCTCTCAGAAGGCCATTGGAAATTATTTGTAGCCATTTATTCAATTAAAGCATAAACGTCATTAAATAATTTCGACATCAATGAACCACTAGTAACGACACAACAACGACAACGATAATAGATCTAAGAGACCTAGCTTATCCGTTATAAAAAGTCTAAATTATTAACCAATCTGATATAATATGGTGTGGACACTTTCTTAAGAGTTCTTTAAATCATTCCCATGCTTCATAAATAGATTCCCCATCAAATTGATTAAAAGATATAATATCAATTCTAAGCTTAGCAGTTTTTTATGGTGGGAAATAATTAACAAGGAATTTTTGTACTAAATCACCCCAAGTTCTGATAGATTCATGTGCTAACAAATTCAACCACATCTTAGCTTTATCCCT
>NW_018165645.1:135966-150040 GCF_001263595.1 Phalaenopsis equestris
TATATATATATATATATATATATATAGGGATACTACGCAAGTATACATATCGTTATCATGTAATATAAGGCTTTTTAAATAAGCTCCAAATATCAAACCTATAGGGATTATTCACAATATGCACTATTAAGTAGCAAACTTCTATTTTAAAAAGATAATTACTTAAACTAAAGATATTATCACAGTAATTAAGGTTCAATTCTTTTTGGTATTTTTGATATTTTGACTATATAATAACAACTTCTAAAGATAACTTGAGTTTTTGTAAGATAAGAAGTAGAGCACTAAATATGAAATAACTTTTTTCTTATCATGAATCAGTAACTAATATAGGAATTCTGTTGTGGAAGTATGCAAAATTGTGTTGTGCCAAATAGGAGCAATATTATTCTTTACCCTTACTAGAGAAGCTATAAAAAACATTGGCTAATTTAAAGTTTGAATAGTTCTGAAGACCGACTAGACAGGGAAGATACCAGCTCTTACTCTAGAGTTCCTTTGATTCCCTCTACTCGGGGCTTAACATCTTGTATCAAAACATAAACCAATAAACCAAGTTGGGGACTTTCACCTGTCATTTTAAAGTCCTCCAACTCTACACACTTCAAAGATTATTTCCTTATTTATTTGCACTCATTCATATGAACTACATTCTCACTCATACAATATCATGTGATTCTTTCCAATTGTTGACTCAGACAATACCATCCGGGTTCTTACATGTTCTCGCAATGAGCCAAATCTAGAAGTAAATGAAGTACATGGAGTTAAATCATCACAACTTATTCAAACATTAAAGATCAATACTCTCCACAAAATACTCTCCACAAATTCTCTCCACAAATTCCATCCAATACTTTAATTACTTATCATTTTAAGGAAAAAAAGATAATGAAAACTAATCAGAATTCTTAGAGAAAACAAAACCACGCTTCAGTTTAAAAGCATAAACCATTGCCAAACTAATAAGAAGTCTCAATTAAAACCAAATGTAATAAAAAAAAGATAAAAACTTATTTCAATTCCTCCACCAAACTAAAAAAGATAAAAACTTATCCCAATTCCTCCACCAAACTCTTGAAGTTCCTTTGAATCTCTTAACTCTCAAAATAAAACTAGAAACAAAAGGAAAAATAAAGATAGATTTTTGTCGCCTGAAAATTTCCCCAAAGATGCGCATACCGCCCTCCGAAAGCTTCTCCAAGAATTATTTTAGGAACTCTTCTAAAAGTCTCAACTTCCTTCTTTTATAATTTTCCAAAAGGTTCCTTGGTATCTCTTTAAAATGTGTCCAAATTTAATGTATTCTCCAAGGGATGCCTTCCTTCACAATTCTTTTAACCATATTTTAGTTTCTAGAGGTTATAACCACCCTCTTTAGCAAATAAATGCCTCAAATGCCCCTTCAAAATTCATCAAAATGAATTAACCCGTCAAGTAACTGTCACTGGTGCTTAAGTGCGAGGTCTCTGGCGCTTAGGCGCATCCTTCTCTGTTTCACCAGTGCGTAAGCACCGATCTGGCGCTTAGGCGCCAAAATACTTTTTCACTATTTTTGTATTTTTGCTCCATATTTGATCCTTTTTCACTCATTTGTCATTTTTCACCTTTTTAGTTGTACCTAAAGAAAAAAACTTTTTCACTATTTTTGTATTTTTGCTCCATATTTGATCCTTTTTCACTCATTTGTCATTTTTCACCTTTTTAGTTGTACCTAAAGAAAAAAAAAACACATATAAATACCTTCCATTAAAGCGCAATATCTCAAAAATAAGTATAAAATATGTATATAAAAACTATATATTTTAGGTGTATCAAGGGATTGAAAAATTTTCTAAGGACTTGAATTTATTTGTTCTCAAATGCATTTCAAATAAATTTAATTTTTATTTGAAGAAAAATGATCATGTATATGAACTTATATTAGGTAAGTAAAATTTTGAATATAGAAATGAGTAATAGAATTTAGTTAGAATTATAGTAATGAAGAAAAACTTAGAGTTAAAAATTTTTAGTGTGGAAAACGCTAAGTATAGTGTAATTATCTTTAGTAGGAAAAAATGTATTTTTGAAAACTTTAGAAGATTTAGACTTTTAGTTTCAAAACTTAAATTTCTTTTTTTGAAATTAATTTCTAAAAACTACTATTATACTTTTAAGTGAAAGAAAAATATCAACTCTTTGCTTTAGGAAAGTAAGAGTGGAATTCAAAATCATTAAAGGCCTATCCAGATATAATAATCCTTGCCTGAAAAGAAAAAAAAGATAAAAAGGAAAAGAGAAAAAGAAAAAAAGATAAACAAAAAGAAAAGATAAGTTGAAAAAAGGGAGGAGAAGCTTGAGGATTTGTGCCTCATAAGAAATTGGTTACACATTTGATCTTTTTAAAGTATAAGACTTGGGAACTCTTAAACTTAAGGATATAATATGGTAAGTAATATTATGCTTAATAAAAAATTTTAAGTGGAGATGATAAAATTCCTAAACTCTATATTTGGAGAATCTGCAATTTTTTGAACTTGATAGGAACTCATATTTTCACATGTCTTAGCATTAAAAATTTCTATACTTCAAGTTGGTTTCATTTACTAATATTTTTTCTAAATTGAACTATTATATTTCTACATCAAAATTTTAGTAACTCCTAAAGAAACTCATATACATCATCTAATTATTTAATTTTTAAGGGATTGAAGGGTCACTTGAGGACAAATAACATTTTAATTTTGGGGGAGTTTGATACACCTAAAATATATAATATTTTTATACACATTTTTATACCTATTTTTGAGATATTGCGCTTTAATGAAAGGTATTTATGTTTTTTTTCTTTCAGGCACAATCAAAGGGATGAAAAATGATAAATGAAGTGAAAAAGAATTAAATTTGGAGCAAAAATGATGAAGGTGCAAATATGAACAAGGACGCCTAAGCGCCCAGCACTAGCGCCTAAGCGCTATAGAATTGCGCATAAGCGTTAGGTACCCTACACTTAAGCGCCAGAAGTAGTTATTTTATGGTTTATTGAATTTGAGTGAATTTTTAAAGAGGTTTTTGAAGCAACCCTTGGTAAAAATGTGAGAAATAAACTATGGACATGAAAATTCATCAAATTGGCTTTTGAAAGGAGTCAACTTCTAAAACATTCATTGAATAGAGATTCAATTTGAAGAGACACCCAGGTACCTTTTGGATTTTCATAAAGAAGGCTTAGATTATTAAAACCAACCACCAAAGGCCATCCATTAGACATCCACAACCACCATTCATCTCAGTAACCACCGCCGACCACTTTCTTTTTATTTTAAACTTTAGTTTGTATTGTGAGTGGAGGAAGAGAATTCAGCTGAACTTCAAGACCTTTGGTGGAGAAGATTTGAGATAAGTGTTTATCTTTGTGATTACATTTGGTTTTAATTTAGATTTCTTATTTGTGTGTATGATTTCTACTTTTAAACTCATGTGCGATTATCTTTTCTCCATGGATTATGAGTAGTTTTCTTTATCTCTTTCCTTGAAATGATAAGTGATTAAGTATTTCAAGGAAGTTGTGTGAAGTATTAGAATTCAATGTTGGAAAAAGTTGTGATGATTTGAAACCTTGTACTTCATTTACTTCTTGATTAGACCAATTCAGATGTTAATAACTTTTGTGAGAACATGTAAGATCCAAGATGGTATTGTCTCGCTGATACGAGATGTTTGCCCTCAGGTAGAGGGAGAAGAGAGAACTCTAGAGTGAGAGCTAGTATCTTCCCTACCTGACCGGTCTTCAAGACTGTTCAAACTATAGAATAACCAATGTTCTTTATAGCACCTCTAATAAGGGTAAAAATATTATTGCTCTGTAAAAATATCATTGCTCCTATTTGGTACAACACATTTAACATACTTAATATTATTGCTCCTATTTTGTACAACACATTTAACATACTTCCACAATAGAAATTTTATACTTATTACTAATTCAAGATAAGAAAAATATATTTTACTTATATCGCCTTCATCTTAAAATTATTAGTTAAGTTAATTAGTTGCTTACTTTATTTTCATAAACCCAAAAATTACAAAAGAATCAAATTTTCATTCATATTATAACATCTTAAGCTTGAGTAAGAATATTTTGGTAAGTAGATTTTTGCCATGTAAACTTTCTAGTTTTCTAAAGTGCATATTATTACTTTTCCTGTGGGTTCAATATTTGTTTGTCGTTAAGGTTGACTCTAGGTGTTTGTCTGGAGATAAGGCACTCACTACACTCACTCACTCTAACAATCCCTCACAACCCTAAACTCAAATTTTCCTAACTTTGGTCCCTTGATCCTTTGAGAGACTCATGATGGTCTCCTAAACCCACTAGCCCTAGGCTAGGGTTTAGCTAAGACCAGTACATAAAGGACCCAAATGAGGTTTTCATTGGTCCATGACTCATATATGGTGGTTGGCACCCCAATTCTATCAAAAATATCCAACTTGGCCTTTTGCCCCAAAGTCCCCCAAATTACCTAGATACCCTTGGATCCCTAAATTTGGCCAAACTTTAAAAAATTTACTAATCCACCCAAAATACCCAACTTTGTCCAACAATCATTTCAAACGTTTTCAAAATAACCAAATTACCCAAAACTACCAAAAAATTCCAAATTTACCAAAATACCCCCAAAATGACCAATATTACAAAAATACCCTTGGCACCGCAAACTTTCCTAAAACCTCCAAAATCACTCCCAATGTTTCCAAAACCCATTTGGACCACTCAATTAAACCCAATTTGATCAATTTGATCATTTTGACAAAAAAGGCACAGTTTCCCCAAATTTACCTCAAATGTCCATCAATTTGGTCCCAATTTCCCCCAATTTCAATACTAAACTCAAATTCAACTTCCATGTGACCAATTTAAGCAAAATATAAGCTCAATTGGCCCATGCTTTGAGCCTAATTTTGATCTAAGTCAAACCCCCAATTTTGGTCCTATGGCCTAATCCCACCAAATTGAGCCCCATAACCTACTCAATTTGCTACAATTTATGTTGAAATATCTTCATAACAATCCTACACATCAAAATTGATCTTTAATTGGCCTTGTTGAGGCCTCAAATTCATTTAATTTTTACCCAAGTATAAAATCCCCAAATTTCCCCCAAATTGGCCATGTCTCCAAATTTCAACAAATTGAATGCCTCGGTCCCAAAGTTGGCACCCAATTTTTGTTGAAAACTCTTATTGACTTTAATATTGACAATTTTAAACAAACATCTTTGGCTTAGCCCAAGCCTAGCCCAATCTAGACCGAAGTCTAGCTCAACATGCCCAAAGTGACCAAAATTCTAAAATCCTTCAAATTGAACCCCCAATTGAACTCAAAATCATTTTGTTCATTCACAAAAAATCTTCACTACTATCATATACACAATGTTGATCAATAAATTGGGCTCAAGGTCATGGCTAGCCTAACCCAAACCCAACCATTAGCCATTTTGAACCACATGGACCCCTTCACCAAAAATTGACCTAATCAAGCCAAATTGGCCAACCGAAGACCACCACAGCCACTAAGCTCTTCCTAAGGACAAGGCAAAACCACTCTAAATCCCACAAAGTATGCTATGGACCAATGGATCCTCAAATTAAGGGATTCATTCCCCCTTTTAGGCCTTAAACACAAAATCTCCTCCATCATTGATTGCTATAAAGAGTTAACCATCATTAGCCACCCCCTGACCTTCTTGAGCCATGAGGTGACCACTCTCTGGCCGGACAACCACTTTGGTGGCCAAAAAATGGCCAAAGTGAGAGCCACCACCCTTGAGTTAAACCCAATCTTAACCCTAGTGGCCAGCTCACCAAAATCAAATCGATCAAATCGTAGAGCTTAGCCCACCACCTAGGCAGACATTTGCACCCATGACCAGACCCTGAGCTCCCCTCTCCGAACATGGCTATAAAATGGCCCTTTCATGGCCAAGAGAGAGGTGCTGAAATTTTCTCAAGGAAATTCCTCTAAATTGCTCCCATAACCTATTTGAGACCTCCTCTGTGCAAGCCAACCACTTACTTGCCCTAATTTCTCTTGTCAGAGTTCAATTTTTGAGCTCAAATCCTTGTCGGAGATATGATAGAACTCTTAACACCTCCATAGTGCACAAAAATCAAATTAAAATCACCCACACCTTCACCACAGTGAAAGAGGACAAAGCCCCATCAAACCCCCCATCAAACCCCCCTCACAGAGAGCCTCACAGAGAGCCTCTACACTAGACTTTGATCAACACCCAAATTTGGCCTTGACCAAATTAGGGTCTAGAACTTTCACCACGAAAAGAGGCTCAATTCCTAGCCTCCTTGGGCCTCCAACAATGTGTCGAGCACCTCTAATTGAAGCTTCCCTTCTCAGAGCGAAGGTATTGAACTCCCCTCTCCCCGAGCCTATTTCATTCTCCATTTGATTGGAGTAGATTTAATGGCAAGCTTATTGTATGGATGTGTTTGTCTCACTTAGAAGAGTCCATGAGATCAAACCTGAGGAGATTTGGTTGAGTCTAAAGGGAGATCTTAAGTTGAGGATATTTGGTTGAGTCTAAAGGGAGATTTTAAGATTTTAGTGTGAACGGTTCTCAGGTTAGCCTATTTGGGGATGATGACCCACAATCGTTGGATCGCACATGTATCAAATGGAGGGCTCTGATTGCGCTGGATGGGAGCGTGGCCAATAAAGCGTGGGTTGACTCAGATGGTGTCTCTGAACTAGAAGACGTTGCATGGAGCTTTGACGATGCTGAGGATGACGCGGTGCCATTTGTTTAAGTAGGAAAATAGGGAGTTAAATAATTCAGAAAATGCTTCCTACCTTCAAAAATTCATATCTTGGTGTAAGAAAATTACAAAAATAAAATAAAAATATCCTAGTGCTTAGTGAATAGAGGAGAACAATGTGTAAATGGTTAAAGTTTATTTGATGAATATTTTATTTTCAATCACTTAAATATTGATTTGAGTATTTTAACTCTCCATGCATGTAAATATTTCACCATGGCTTAATATTTTAGCATGTTGTTATCTCTGTCATGTGGGATATTCTCTAATTTTTCCAAAGTCAGAGAGGACCTCTAGACAGAGATCCATATTTTTCAAGTTTGTGTCTATTATTTGCATAAATTAATCATAAGAATTTGAATATTGCTTAGAAAAATCCAAGAAAATTTTGGAAGCTTTATTGGCACCAAAGAACCCTTTGAAAAATTTTTCATGAGTTAAGTCATTAAGAACACACCTAATTTGCACAAAACCATAAAACACAAAGAAATTTAATTTGAGAAAAATAATTACCTAAATGAATGATTTTGATTCTACACTTTGAGTTAAACTTCAGAGAACTCTACATAAAATTTTCAAAATATTTGGACCCCATTTGATAACTCAAATTGATTTTTTAAGTTAAATGCCATTTTGACTTTAAAATGATTTTTATTAATTAAAATATAACTCAAAAAATCATTAAAATTAGTTTTAGGAGTTCTCTGTGATTAGAGGAATTTTATAAAAATCAAAATGTAAGTAAAATAAAAATTTTATTTTTAAGCCTATTTTGAATATTTAAGTAATTAAAAACATATTTAAATAATGAAAAAAAATAAAAATCATATAATTAGTAAAATTCATGGAAATGTTTTAAATTATTTTCTAAGAAGTTAGGAACAATTAGAATATTTTTTCTAATTTTCTAAGTGAAGATATTGAAGTTTAAAGCTTAAAATAATTTTTAAAGGCTAAAAATGAATTTTTCTTAAGCTTTCACTTAAAGAATTCTAATAATTCAAATAAAAATTAGAAAAATGTAAAATTTGTTTATATGGGTTCCTTCACCTCAGAGAGATTTAATAAAAATGTAAAACTTATTTTTTCACTTTTAAAACATTTTATAATTAATTAATGCTCTAGAAATTAAAATAATTTTAACAATTCTAATAGAACTCAAAAATCATGAAATTTGGCCTAAGTGTTTCTCTGGTCTAAATCTACCTCCAGTAAAAATTTTAATGGATTAGGCTTTGCTTTGGTCAAGTTGTTGAATTTTCCTTAAAAAATTATATTTTTGCTTGAAAATAAACATTTAAATTAAATTAAAATTTGAAAAGCACATTTTCTCCTCTGATGTTTCAATTGACACATGAGTGAGGAGGAATAAAAGTTCCAAAGTCATTTGAATTAAATTTGATAAATTATGAAGTGATAGAACCTTAGGGGCAAAAGTGTAATTTTAGAAATTTAGCCTTAATTAACATTTAGGCTTAATTCAAGAAAGGGAAATGGGCAACCTTTGATCTTAATTAACATATTTGAATGATTGAAACACAAGTGATTAAATTGTAGAAACCAATGTCACTTTTTCCAATTAAAGGACAAATTTGAAATTTTCTCGATGATTAAAATTTGGAAGTCTAACAAATTAAATGATCCTAGACTTAGGGGTATAGTTTTGGGTGTTAATAACTCACTAATTTAATACTTCCATCTGGTGGTCAAGTGACATTCAAATGTTTTGATGATGAATTATTATCAATTAAAATTTAATCTCTTTCAAAATGACTAAGACATTCATCAAACTCTTAAGGGCTTGGTGGTGACTAAAGCTAAATCAAATTTGGTTAAATGAATTTTAGAAAAGTGAATAAAAATTGGACACCTTTGAACACTACAAGCCCAAGTTAAAACCAAATTTGGTTAAGTGTCTTAATAACACTAACTTGCCCCTTTAAGGGTCTTCACCTGCGTAATTCTCAAATTGAATGATAAATGTTACTCAACCTAGAAATATTTACAAGATGGATTATTAAGCAACATAATAAGTTTAAATGCAAGAATTTTCACCGGGCAGTGAGGGGAAAGCATGAACTTGTCTTTTTCTCTTGACCTGTTGGATAGCTCGGAGGGGAAAGCATGAATTTGTCTTTTTCTCTTGACCTGTTGGATAGCTCGGAGGTCTACTAAACTTGATATGTTTTGTTTAATAAAATTATCCTTAATCAAACTAATAAAAAATCACTAAGGTATAATCTAGGAACCTTATTTTTCCTGCTTTACATAAAATGCCCTTACATGCATTTTGAGTTTCAGCTGGAGATAACGGGAAGACCATCTAGATACGTTTTTATGGCGATTTATTTACCTGCATTTTTTGTTTCCCGTACTTTTTTTATTACGTTACTGTACTTACTCACTTACATGTATAATCAAAATACAAACTTGCATGCTAAAATTTGATTTCACTCTACGTGTAAACCAAAACTGCTAAGATACCCGTAAAACCAAAACCAAAACTTAAATCAACCAAGATAAAATTCACTGCCATAATCTTCAAAATATAAAACAACTCAAAATTTAAGAACAAACATCATAAAAACAACAACTACAACAACAATAAGACGTCTTTATCGGATGATCGAGAATCCCTCGGAGGAGGTAACCTACAGTTGCTAACGAGGCTTCCCACAGTCTAAATGAAAGTACGTAACTCATTAAGTTAAGTTTAGTAAATTCATTTGGACTAAGTGAATCCAATAGAAAACAGTAGTACCGTAACGAGGGAACCATAGGATCCTAACCGGTATTGCTCTAATCAACTTTAACATGCGCGATAATATTTAAAGAAATACAAACATAGAGCCATGTGATTTGACATCATAACTTCACACCCTAGAAAACTTAACCTCGCCATGACGAGGAGCTTGGAGCTAGCATGACGGGCAACACGATCATCTTCAACAGCAAAACATATCTTCCCCAACTAAACCAATTTACTTCCTTAGAACTAAAACAACAAGCCATAGGATTTCGAGGTTGTCTGCTTATGCAACATGAATCCTCACCTCATCTTTAGGCCTTTGTACAGTTCTGCTGTATAATTTAAGCCCTAACGCATCTTATGATTCTAAGGTTGTCGCCTGTCATGACTTAAACCCTCACATCTTCCAGGCTATTTTTGTGAACGTTTCACACAAATGTAAGCCCTAAACTAATTAAATTGGCAGGATTAAACACTCAAATAAATTTCTCCTCAAAACTAAAGCCAAACAATAGGATAGACTGGGAAGTCATAGAGGTTATCCTCCGGATCTATGACATCCCATAGTTCTTCCTCCTTTGGATTCTATAATAAAATATTCCAAATTTGAGCTATTTCCATTTCACACCTCTTTATCTGATTTCGTTGAAATGTCCTATCCTTTTGAACTCCTTGAAGATAATATTCCCTGATTTTTATCAAGAGTTTTCTTAGGTGACTTTGATCATTTAAGATGTAATTAAATATAAGGGCTTGCCCTTATAGAAAGCTTATCTGAACCCAACTTAATATAAACCCTATTTAATTCTTTGTATTAAAAAGGAGAACTTGTAGGAAAATAGGCAAATAAAATATTTTGCAGACCAAATAGATGTCATATATTTCTTAGTTTATTTGATTGAGCCTCACCCTCAAGTCTTAAGTTTATCCTTCGGAATAGATACAGGGTTTGAGGTATATTGCTCTTTCCTTTAAACTATGAAAAATATGGTTCTAGTTGTATCTTTTCTAATAGTCATATATATATATATATATACATTTAAATTTAATGCCTTTCTAAAGTGGGAGATGGGATTTTGATTCCAGTGACCTACAGCTTCCAACAGGCAACTCCTCAACCAAAATAGTTTCGACAACTTCTGGTGACTTCGCTGGGACTAGATTTTCTCTCCATTTAAATCAAGAAATCTTGTCTTCATTCATAGGTAATGTGTTCATTTCCCTCATGAACCAAATTAGCTTTCTTCCATTGACATGCCTTACCCATTTTTTTTGGGAAAGTACGGACAACTCTTTTATACTTCAGGACCCTCTGTTCAACCACCTTTGAACAAAGAGGTTCAGGAGGCCATCAAGGACTTTTTAATCTTTGTGTGAGGTCTGATCCCTAATAAGTGTGTTGGTGGAATAGTTTCACCTGGGCATTGTGCGTGTTAGGTTGGTACCACAGGGTCCTAAACACTTCACATCTCCTTTTTGACTTTGTTTTGCTATTTTGCAAATCAAATTGAATTATGTCGTGATGTGCGCGCTTTCAAAATTTTCTTATATTAATCAAAGTTTTCTACTTTTAAACTACTTTTACTAAAAGTTTAAATCCCCCATAAACTAAATAAGAAAAAACTTACCCGGCCTACAGATCGACCTCTGTTAAATTTTAGTGCTTACGCTAAGATTAAGAGGTTTTGGCCAAATAACTAACCCCAGAGCTTTCTTTTTTGAACCTGCTACAATGGCGTGCCCAATGCTAAGTTTTTCTTGCAACCTACTGATGAGCTGCAATGCTCGCAATGTCGTTCCCACCTTCAAATTTGGAACCAGATTTGAAGATCTTAAGGTCATCCTTGGGAAAGCCCCGTTCGTCATAATGAAAGTCACAGCTCTAGAAGTTTAGGAGTCATCTGCTGAATTTAACCTGAACTGGCTTCAAGACTTCCTTTCTTATAAGAGGGTCAAGACTATTGCCTCCAAGGCACCCATCAAGCCTGCTTTTCCCGCTGCTGCTAAGGGAAAATAAGTTATGATCATTAAAGATCCGACTGAGGGATTGGATGTCTCACCATCAGTATTTGAAATCTGATCAAGTTCAAAGACTACTCCGCTAACTTGAACCCAAAGGAAAAATCGTAATAGGAGGGTTCGGAGGGCTACTAAAGCCCAGGCTCCTAAGGAGATACCTGTTGAGGAAGATCCTCATCAGGATGAGTCAAGATTACTGAAAACAAATTTACTCTGCGAGGAAGTAGATTCCATCCTTTAATGGGTACCAATGGGTATGAGAGTATCCAAAAAATTACCGTTACTTTACCATCACTTCATGGGCATGGTGAGGAGAGAAAGAAGTCCACTCCTATCACCCGAGTCAGTTCAATTTTTAAAAGGCTAGCTGCCAAGGAAGGTTGCTCTGTTAGTGAACTACTTAAACGAGTGGGACATGCAGTATCCCCTCGCATAAAGAAAAAAATCTTAAAGGACGTCAAATTTGCCAGACAATCTCAGAAATCAACTGAAGCTTTGCCTGCTCGTATTCCTGTCTGGTCCACTTAGGGAGCGGAGTTGATACCACCATAGTTACCATCGATTCTACCATCACCAAGACCACAGGTTATCGATCAGCTAAGTTACGAATGGGTCCAAGAATTCTACCAATCACCCACCTTAAGGATATTCCTAACGTCTCAGAAGAAAAGATGAAGAAATTACCCAGTACTGTAGTTGGTCTGCACCATGAGGACAATAACTCTCTTTGACATACCGATGTTTCTGCTGAGGCACTTCATCTTAAGACATCACCGTCAAAGAAAAAGGGGTGGTAGCCCATACCCAAGGCTGCTGTACCTATACGGCCTGACATTGTTACAACAATTGCCAGCGAGATGGAAGAACAAGAGGAGGAGGTCTAGTGGTAGTGGGGTCCTCCAGATCTTAAAAAAATTAAAGAATCAATAATTGAAGGAAAATTTGAAAAGCTCAGGGTCGAGATTTTTGAGTTGGCTTAGGAACATGGAGTCTCCATTAATGATGATGAAGACTTTGACTATAATGATTACCTCAAAGAAGATTTCATGGCGTCCATGTTATCGAGATTGGAGGCGCGAGGTTCAACCTCTCGTCAAAGAGAATGCCGTAGATGAGCTACGTAGGGCTATCCTACTAAGGGATGAGCAATTCAGCCAACTGGAGAAAAGGATAGAAGAGATGGCCATAACCATAACCGCCATGACCACCATTTAAGGACAATCTCAACCCCCATAGTTAGCCTCCCCAGAGGTCAACCAACTAGAAATTATACATCTTACAAATAAAAGAAGAGAAGTTGCATTAGCAAACAAAGATGAGAAATCGAAGTAGGATTCTCCATCGAGCGCCATGCCGAAGAAGGAATTTAAGCAAATGGTCGAGCAAGTTGCAAATGGTCGAGCAAGTTCAAGTTTGAGAGGCCTTAACCCAATCTAAGGCTGGTGCATTAGTTTTAAAGGGTGGACCTTACCAGAAAGAATTTGATGCCGTACTTTTCCCGAAGGATTTTGTGTCCTCAAACTATAAGATATTTGATGGGATTAGAAATCCCAGCAAGCACATAACACATTTTCGAGCGAGATATGAAAACACAAGAAGTAACGAAGCTTTAATCGTCCAACAGGTTGTCAGCAGCATGTCAGGGTTGCTTTGGATTAGTATGCTGATTTACCCAATAAATCAGTTAAGACATTTGCCGAGCTGGAACAATTATTTGTGAAGAGATTTGCCAGAGCACAACACCATATTTTGACCAAAGAAAAATATGTTGAGATCTTCATACCTATTTTATACTGATTTTGATGATATTGCACTTTAAAGAAATGTATTTTTGATATTTTGTTGCAGGTATGTTGAATTATGGTCATTGGAGCAAAAAGATGCAAAAAGGAGCGAATTTGGAGCAAAAAGGACCAAAATATGAAGACGACGGTGAGTTTTTCCCAAGAGTTCATAATTAAATATTCTAGAAGGCTGTTGACGGCGAGCATGTCGGTTCTCTCAACAGATGATTTGAATGTGGACGATTTTTGAAGGGACGCTTAGGCAACTCTTGAAAACTCTTCTACAACTTTAAAAGAAATATTTGGAGGTGGAAAGAGGGGGTGTCTGCTGAAAGAGGGGGTGTTTGCTGAGTCTTTTTTGTTTGTGGTGCCCATTGTAGTGTAGACAGTGGTTAGTATTGTGAGGAATTTGTTCGAGAGATTGTAAGAGTGGAAGGAAAGTGAGAGATTTCTTCCTGCTTGCCGCTTCGAAAGAGAATTATCTGTGATGTAAATAAAGGAAGATATTCAGAGGAAATTTAAGGAGTTTGCTTGGGGAGGAATTAAAGATAAGTGGTATTTACTTATTGAAGTTTGTATGACTTTGTTTTTATATATAAATTCCATGTTTTGTCGTATGTTCTCCATAAGTTTTGAGTAGTTTTCTCTGTCTTTTTCCTTGTCTTGAGATTTTGTGAAATGGTGATTTGAATTGGTTGAGCCATGA
>NW_018165646.1:0-1524 GCF_001263595.1 Phalaenopsis equestris
ACAGAGGAGGCTTTAAGGGCAATTAATGGTGGAGCACTTCTTCTCTGAGTTTTTATTTTAATTATATTTTTATTTTTATTAAACCCCCCTTATTTACTAAGTTTCATAATTTTTGGAGTTATATTTTGATTTTTAAAAATCATTTAAGTTTCAAATTTGATGGCCACTTTTAAAAATCAATTAAAAATATTAAATGATCTCCAAATGCCTTGAAATTTTAATGGTAAGTTTTTTGACTCATGGTCCACAATGGAGAACAAAAATCAAGCAATTTTAATCTCTATCTACTCCAAATTAAATGTTTTAAGAAAATTAGGGTTTTCTTAAAATAGTGACGTTTTGATTTTTAAAAATTATGAAAGTATTTTCTAAAACTACTCTAGCAATAGGGAACTTACATGAATTTTTATAGAATTTTTAAAGGATTATATAAATTTCCATAATTATTTGAATGGAAAATAGATGAAAACTTAGAAAATTAAGATCTCTGTCTAGAGATCTTCTCTGTTTTTCTGAAAATACTCAAATTGTTTCTTTAAACATCTTTGAAAAAATACTCAAATTGTGCACCTAGACATAGGCTACAACATATAAAAATTTGGGTTCATAGTGATGAGTTAATAGGAATGGAGAGTTCAAAAACCTCTAACACTAATTGATTTTTATAAAATTAAATATGCATCAAATAAGCATGAAATTTATTCCACATGATTCTCCTCTGTTCACTAAGTAAGAGGGTATTTTTATTTTATTTTTATAAGTTTTTTATGAAAAGTTATGAATTTTTGAACTTTAGGGGTATTTTCTGAATTTTTTAAATCCCATAATTTTCTACTTAAACCCACGCGCTGACTGGATCATTGGCGGTTCGAAAATGCCACGTGTAACGCTCTGGTTTGTCGCCGCCATCCACGAGCTCACTCAGCGCACTGTGCACCGGGCTCTCTGTCCCACGCGATCAGGCCCGTCCGATCGATACACGCGCGATCGGACGGTTCACAACCTTCGTCTCCGTCTGGTTCATCCTTAGAGTCGTCCACCTTCAAACGTTAATATCTTACTATTTTCTCAACCGATTTACATGAATTTTTTTTTAAATCGTAGATCAGACCTAACTCTACAAATCCATACGGTTAATCAAGCATGATTTGTGAGTTTTCTTCACAATACGTGAAACCGAGCTCGAATTTAGGAAAAATGGCCTATACCTCTGTCCATAAGGTGTGGCCTCAATTGGATGCTTGTGGAATGTTTGTTGAGGTCCAACAAAGCTTCTCTAAGCACCAATTGGAGTTCCTTTGAGTTTTGTTTAGAAATCCCAAAAATGGGGTTCGGCCTTATCCTCCATAACAAATGAGGGTTTAGGGGAGCGAGTTTGATGGGGAAGCTTCTTCTTTAGGCCTTGTGAAGGTGTGTGCAAGGTTAATTTGATTTTGGTGGAGTTTGGAGTAGTGCCCTGATTTTGAGCTCGATTTTGAGCTCAAAATTGAACTCACAGAGGAGGCTTTAAGGGCAATTAATGGT
>NW_018165646.1:1911-3360 GCF_001263595.1 Phalaenopsis equestris
TTAATCAATTTGGTGGATTTTTGATTTTTGACCCATTTTAAGCATGTTGGGCTAAGTTTGGGTCAAACTTGGGCTAGCCATGGGCTAAGTCCAAATTGATTATTTTTTTGGTGTAAAACATCATGATGAACAACTTTCATGAATGATGAAAGTCATTTTGAAATCAATTTGGTAGTGAATTTGGTGGAGTTTGATAATATTTGTATTTAGACCCAAATTAGGCATATGGGGCTAATTTGGGTCAAACTTGAGCTAGCTTTGGACTAAGCTCAAATTGATTATTGTTTTTGGTCACAAATGACCTCACAAAGGATTTTCAACAAAAATTGGATGCCAATTTGAGGTTTAGGGCATTCAATTGTTGAGATTTTGGATGTTAGCCAATATTGGGGCTAATTTGTGGTTTTGGATTTAAACCAAATTTGATGATCAAAAAGTTTTACTAATGCAAATTTATGGTCTAATATGCAAATTTATGGTCTTACTAATGCAAATTTATGGTCTAATTTGATGTAAAATATTTCTATGAAGCAAATACAACATTTCTTTGGGCCAATTAGCATGGTAATAAGTCCAATTGATCTGATTTGGTCATTTAGCCAAAATTGGGATTTTGACCTAAATCAAAATTAAGCTTAATTTAGGGATCAATTGAGCTTAAATTTGTAATAGTTTAATCAAATAAAATGTTAATTTAAGTTTAGAATCAAATTTGGGTTACAATTGGAACCAATTTTATTAATTTTGGGTTAAAAAGGGTTTTGAAATTAAGCCTTTAAGGACCTAATTGGGGGTTTTGGTCAAAGATAGTCAAATTGGTCAAATTGGACCATGATGTAGTTGGACAAAATGAAATTGGGAATATTTTGGATTTATTGGGATTTTTTTGGGAATTTTTGGAATTTTTGGATGGTTAGGTCATGGAGGGGCATATTGGTAATTTGGCCATTTTTGGAAATTTTTGTCAGTTTTGACAAATTTGGATATGTTCAAAGTGTTTGGAATGAATTTTGATCAGTTTTGGGTAGTTTGGAAAATTTTGAAAATTTTGGCCAAATTTGGGTCCCAAAGGGCAGTTAGGTAATTTGGAGGTGCCTAGGGGCAAAAGGCCAAGTTGGGCTTTCAAATAGAATTGGATAGATATCTATTCTAAATGAACCATGGATCAATGAAATACCCATTTTTGGTCCTTATGTATTGGTCCTAGCCAGGGTATTGTGAGGGTATGGTGAGGGTATTGTGAGGGTATTGTATACCTTAGCTCCAAACCAACACCCAGGGTCAATCCTAAGGTCAAGTAGCCCTATAGGAACTCTCCTTGAGTTCTCTCATAATGATCTTACCTACTAAGTGCTAGAGGTTAGGATCAATATGTGGAACTTCAAGTTGAGTAATGAGAAGAGTTTTGAGTTTCTAATGACGAGGGGACCTTTTCTAGTTTTCTAAGAT
>NW_018165646.1:6015-47492 GCF_001263595.1 Phalaenopsis equestris
TATACAATATAAGCCCTAACTCGTCTTAGGATTTTGAGGTTGTCGTTTGTCACGACCTAAACCCTCACATCTTCCAGGCTATTTGTGTGATCATTTCACACGAATGTAAGCCCTAAATAATAAAATTGGCAGGATGAAACATTTAAATATTTCTCCTCAAAATTGAAGCCAAACATTAGGATAGCTTGGGAAGTCACCGAGGTTCTCCTCTGGATCCATGACAACCCCTAGTTCTTCTTCCTTTGGATTCTACAATAAAATGTTCCAAATTTAAACCAATCCCCTTTCACACCTCTATGTCAGATTTTCGTTGAAAAGTCCTACTCTTTAAAATTCCTTGAAGATAATATTTCTTGATTTTTATCGAGAGTCTTCTTAGGTGACTTTGGTCATTTAGGATGTAATTAACTATAGGGGCTTGTCCTTATAGGAAGCATGTCCGAACCCAGCTTAATATAAACCCTATTTAATACTTTATATTAAATAGAGGTTTGCAGACCAAATGGACGTCATACTTTCCTTAGTTTATTTGAACGAGCCTCATCCTCAATTCTTGTATTTATCCTTCGGGATAGATACAGGATTTGAGGTACAATGCTCTTTCATTTTAAATTATGAAAACTATGGGGTCAGTTTGATTTCATACTTCAACGTCCTTCCGAAGCGGGCGACGGGATTTCGATTCTGATGACCGACAGCTTCTTACGGGCAACCTCACAAACCATCCCCGAAATAACGCCGACACTCACATAAATAATTTTGAAAATCCAGGTCAACAGACTTAATAAAATAAATAACAAGTTTGTTTTTATTAAATCTCACATTAATAAATTTATTAAAAATATCAAAAATATTCTTGAGATTGTTAATAACAATAATATCATCTTTACAAAAAATTAACAAATCATCAACATAAATAAGATGAGAAATATTGCAGTTATTAATACCATTAGAAATACTAGAATTGGAATGATGAGGTTCAATAAGGCAAAAATAAGCATCTATTTGGTTAAAAATAAGGTGAAAGATGACACCCTTATCTAATAACATTGGAAAAAGTAAAATAACTCATCAAATCCTTATTAATGATAGCAGAAAAGTAAAAATTAGAGATACAAGCCTTAATTCAATTAGTGAAGAAAATAGGAAAACCAAAGCTAGTAAGTTTATCAAAAAAAAATTAACAGTTAACACTATAAAAAAAACATTTTTAACATCAATTTGGCAGAAACTTCTATAAGCCATTGAAGAGTTGAATTCAAATAGAAGTTTCATTTGCAAAAAAAAAATATTATCAGTGATATTATGACCTAATATGAAAGCCGCTTAAGAAGGATGAATAATGATTGGAAGTAAACTTTTAAGTCTATTGGCAATAAAATTAGAAATTACTTTATAAATAGTATTGCAAAGAAAAATATGTCTACAATTAGAAAAAGATTGAGCTAATTATTTTATGAATAAGTGTGATAGTAATATGATTAATTTTAAAAGGAAGTTTACCGAAGTGAAAAAAATATTTAATAGTAGATATACAATTAGTTTCAATAATATTCTAAGAATACTTTAACAATTTGTAATAAAACCTTAGGACTATGAGTTTTATTAGATCCAATAGAGAAAAAAAACCTAATTTCCTCATTAGGAAAGTATTTAATGAGATCCAAACAATTATTATTATTTAAAGCGTGCTTAACAAGACAAAGATTTGAGTCATACAAAAAATTTGGAATAGAGCAAATGAAATTTTAGATAAATAAGAAATAGCTTCTCTAGAAAGATTTTCTTGAGAATTAACGAGTTATTAGCATAAATCTTCATTATAAATTTTTTGCAACCATTACATTTAATTTCTTAATATAAAAATTAAACATCATTCTCATGTTTATAAGCTAAGAGCATTTTTAGCACTTCATTTCAACCACATGTATTCACAATGTAAAGCATTATGTCACGGACAAATAGTCCCACATCGGCTAGGTGTAGGGCCGAAAAGCAGTATTTAAGTCCTGGGCTGCCCACCACCCATAAGGGCTCTTTTGGGAGGAGGTGACAAGTGGTATCAGAGCAGATTACTGCCTACCATGTGTGTGGACTCTCCATGGTCCAGTGGGACCCTCGGTGGAGCCGATCCGTGACGAGGGCGTCACGTGATTGGGTGGAGGAGAATGTCACGGACAAATAGTCCCACATCGGCTAGGTGTAGGGCCGAAAAGCAGTATTTAAGTCCTGGGCTGCCCACCACCCATAAGGGCTCTTTTGGGAGGTGACAATTAGCTAACTAAGATTGAATAACAGCCATCTCCTCCAATAAAGAAATATCAATTGAAATTTTATCAAATTGAGACATGACCACTAATTATTGATTCTTTAAAAACTTAATAATATTGGAAATAAAATTGATAGAATTTCAAATATAATTTTCAATGCAATTTTGAAAATTTTCAACTTATTACGAAGGAAAAAGAAAGGATCTCCCTTTTACTTTTAAATCCCAAGAAGAATTTGCAATTGAAATAAAATTATGACATGAACTCCAATAATTTTTATAAATAAATCTACTAGCAAGTTTCTGAGGATACCAAAACAAATCACAATAGGAGAATCATCATAAAGAAAAAAGTTTCAAAATCTTAAAAGAAGAAGTAAGAATTTGTTCCATCCAAATATCATTGCAAAAGGCTCTGTCGAGTAAACTTCTTGTAACAAATTCTTTTTCTTAATTAATATAGCTAAAAGAAAGATCATTGTAAGGAAGTTTGATAAGTCTAGTGTTAAACTGAAGTTATTAAAATAAACCAATTTACTAGGAATAGGAGAAGTGCCACCACTTTTCTCTTTAATATTTCTTATGCAATTAAAATCACCCAAGAAGATTTAAGATATATGAATGTTATTAATGAAATAGGAAAGAAAACAACAATAATTGTTTCTACGAACAACACTATTATCTGCATACATAAAATTAACATTAAACTTAAAAATCAAAGAAAATGAAATCATACCTTGCATAACTGAGCATTAATATCCAAAACCATAAAATTCATCTTGAAAAGATTCAATTTAATCAAAGTTCTACTGTTATCCACCAAATGAAAATTTTTGACAAAATTCTCAAAAAAATATTTAAATGTTTGGAAAAAAAGGGATCAGTAAAACTAGAATGAGAAATTTTAATTTCCAATAAACAAAGAGGATCCGATCCAAATCCTTAATAAGCTGCCCACAAACAGAAATGTAAGTATGATTATAAAGATTCCTGGCATTCCAACTAAAATTTTTTGAGAAAAGCATATTAAAAAATAGAAAAAAAATAGAAAACAATAGAAAATAGAAATAAAACTAAACTTAATGAAAAGCACAAGCTCCTCTAGTCCTACCTTTTCTAAGCCTAAGGATAAAAGAGGCGCAACATTATTTGCAACACCAAGTCTCACAGAACCAGCCATATGAGATGACAAGTTATTGGCAATATTACCTCTATTATTATCATTCAAAGAGGATGTATCAGATTGTATATTTCTAATAGTGATATGAAAAAAATTAAGAAATGAAGCATCCAAATTAGAACTAATACATTATCTATAAGTAAATCCACTTGAATACATATAGCTAAATCTTTAACATCAATAATATAATGATTGGGACAACCACTGTACAGAAATAATTAAATTATCATTAACAGGATGAAATTCACCTTTTTATCTCCCAAAATCTAATTTATCTCAGAATGGACAAGAATATCAAGATCGGGAGCCCCATCACTAACAAGATTAGAAACAAAAATAACATTATTCCTAACACCACTTTCAACATTTAGAGGAATAAAAACAGGTAAAACAAAACTACCAACAATATGAGAAACATGAACATCATTATTCTTAATAGAATTCCTTTTATTCATTATATTATTACCCCCAAATGTAGGAAACACTTTAGTCAGGATTAAAGAAACATTCTTAATATTAAGAGTAGTAAACTCAAGTAATTAAAAATCCATATTCACTTTAATTATTACACGTGCAAAATAAAGTTTAGAAACTTTTTAAAGAATCAACAGCATAAGGAAAACAAACTCAAATTGGAATGTCTTTAAAATCCTCATTTAATGGTTAAAAGTTACGAGTCCATCTTTTAAAAATAAAGGGTTTAACATAAATAAACCAAGAAGCAGTCGAAAGAACCATATCAAGATCTTTCATGCAATTGAAATTGAAAAGAAAAAAAAAACCCTCTGTGTGGAGAAGTACAAGCGAATCTTTGAGTTTTCACATTTTAACATGCACTTGTAAGAGATTGTCAAATAGAAGACTCTTATCCAACGAAAAACCAACCAGCACCATGTTCCACTGCTTAGAATCATCTTCAATTTCTTCATAAAAAAGAATGACTTTCTCTTCCACAGAAGGTATATTAAACAAATTAAAAGGAGAGGCGTTAGAAATATGAGAAGAAATTATGTTTTTCCAACTCATAGAAGTAGATGCATCTGGTAAAGATTCTAGAAAAAGAGGGAAGATGAGGAAACAAACGTGAATCCATGAGCAAATGAAGGTTGAAAACCCAAAAATAACGAATGCACCACGAGAGAGAGATATTAAAAGAAATCCTAATTTTTCTTTCCCGAGAAGAGGAAAAATAAGAAGAGAAGAGAAACACAATGATTGAGAAATAGAACGGTAAAACTAAAAGAGAAATAGAAAATAAACCTCATAAAACTTATTCCCCAAGAAGAGGAACATGAGCAAGAAGAAAAATGAAAAAAATAATCTTAGAAAAGGATCTAGAGAGGAATAGTACATTTGAATAAACCAATATTGAAGCAAATCGTAGGAAAACTTTCCTCAAAAAGGAAAGAGAAAACCTCGAAGAAAATCCTACAATAACCTCTCAAAACTCCTTAGCTTCTAGTAGCTCCTTCCTGGAAACTTGAGTAAAATATAAAAAAAAAATTTCTCATAAAATTAAATACCAAACTCAAGGTTGAACAGTAATCATCACGTGCTTCCTACGTAACCAGCTCATACCGGTCATCTTTCTATGAGATCGGCTGATTTGACGGCAGAAGTGGCAACTGCCATTTGGCGCGAACTACCACCAACTTAAGGATTTCTACGTCTCTTTCCCTCTCCCTCTCAATTTGACGTCCGAAGACGGGAGCCGCTGATCTACTTCGATACACCCCTTTCACCTGCCCAACTACCAACTAAAACCACTCAAAACTATTAATTCTATTAGGGAATAATTTTCGTCAAAAAAGGTGGACGTCACCTCTCCAATTTCCCGTTCTCCCTCAGATCTCACGGTATTTGGAAAAAAGGGGCGAGAAAACCCTATTCCTGCTTTCTATTGACATCCGATCGATAACTTTTTTTCTGCTGATCGACCATCTCAGGTCTGTTCGATCCTGTTTCTGAGCTTTTAGCGTTTCATCTTTCACTTCTCTGCTTGTTTGGCTTCCTTAATGTTTGCCCGTGAGGCGTTTGTCATACAAAGCTCATTCCTATTGCCCAGCAAAAGTTTGATTATATTTTAATGGGATTCTTGGGTTTATGACTTGCTTTTTGTACTGCTTGTTGATTTTGGGGTTCTTCTGATGACGAGTAATAGTGTCAGTATTGTGGCAGTTTGGTGCGTTATGCTTGGCCTTTGCTGATGTTATGTTTTATTGAGCTTATAGAAGGGGCTTTGTGATTCTTGGCGTTTAATGTAGTTTGGCTCTTGGTAGTTCAATGGGACTTTAGATGGTACTTAATGGCTACTAGCTAGTAAGAAGAGTTATAGCGTCGCTTCTTATCATTCCATATAAGCCTGAACTTCAATTGAATAGAATTGAGATGTGGCCTGGCATAATTTTTCTTAAATTTGTTCAATTGAATCTGAAAGTTTATGGTCTTGTAGAAGAAGGATCCATAAATAAATTCAATTTGTTGTGTGTTGAGAGTATGACTTAAGGGTTTGTAAAGTGCTTTGATCATCAAAATGCAGTGATGCTAGCCTTTTGAAGTACCGAGAGGCTTTTCCAGTTTCTCAGCCTTATCTACCAAATTGGGATCAGCGAGCTACCGAGTATGTGCCATCGTTTACAAGCTAACTAGTATGAGCTGACGAGGACGATGTACCGAACAGGAACCACCAAGTGCAGACAGTCTGGTGGATGCTTCCCTCAATGGGTCAAGCCAAAGGGAAAATCTGTTTGACGATGCTGCCTAAAGTCACCTCACCACCTCAGATCGATCTAGCTAGAGAAAGGCCAACCAGCTCCTAGAGGGATTGGCATTAATGCTATCTCCCAGAATAGACTGAACATTTTGACAGAGATGTGATCTGATGAGTGCGCCGGGAATGAAAATTGAAATGTGGCACCGTCTGAGGATAATGCTTCAAGGATAATATTATTTATATTATTATCAAAATAAAACAAAGGAGAACAATCGAAGATCTCTAGAGATATAATTGTAATCATCATTTATGTATATTTTATAGGAAAAATTCTCTTATATAATTCATGTAGAATACTATTAGATTATTTGTATAAATAGATATTATATTTTGTATGAATGAGAATTGAGTGGTGTAATAAAATATGTTCAATAATGAAGGAACCGAAATGAAGGCCAAAGAACAATTAAATTTTCAAGCAAATGAAATCAAAATTATAATTACAAGAGTTCAAGAAATTGCCAGCCCATCACAACACCCAATCGAAAAAAACATTTGACTTTATATTTTATTTTCTTAAAATTGTAATTTTAATTTCTACAAATTTTAAAATTTGAAACTTAAAGACTTATATGGGCTAATCATAACAAAATTAATTTGGAATCAGTTGACACCTTCCTCTGTTAATAACCACCTACCTTTCTATTCATAATTTTTTGTTTATTTAAATTTTTTTAATCATTATAATCTATATAAATATGATTGAAATGTAATGATTATTATTTGTGGAGTCTAATTGTAGCACCCATGAGCAGCATACAGGCTGGCTTCCACATAGTGAATGCACCCAACACCAAGGCGCCGAGCTAAGGGCGCTTAAGCGCCCATTGAGTATTCCCAGACTGAGAAGGCAGAAATCCTGTAGCCAAAGTGGGCACTTAGGCGTCCACTTCTGGTGTTGGGGTGCTTGCTTCTGGAGAGCTAGGGGCCCAAGAGCCCAAATTCTCAACCGGAGCAGTTTTCACAAGAACTGTTACTTATGTCAGCATATGTACGGGCTTGGAGCGTAACAATTCTTGTTTGTTCATCAATAAAATCCTGTTCCAGGTAAGAAGCGTTGGTGAGAAGGATTCTAGTGTTTTACGATGTACGTTTCTGCATCAGATCAGTAGGAAGTGTGTGGAGTTGTGCACTGTAGTTCTCCGTGTGAGTGTGGATAATAAAACTTGTGTGAATCCTTTATAATACTCTCTAAAATTCGTAGTAAAATTTGTGGTGGTGTGTTTCTGTGGTTTTTTTTTTGTTCTCGGATTTTTCCACGTAACATTCTTGCGTTCTATTCTGGTTGTTTTTTTATTTTGATTCTGTGCTTAAATTTATTATTCCAATTTTCTCGAATCCTGTGATCCAATTCCATGGTGAAATTAGGAGATTCTTTTAGAGTACTTTCTTCTAACAAACTAGTATCAGAGGTCTGTCTGATTTGAGTGCGAGCAATGACCGAAGAAGCAAGGTTCAAGGTGGAGAAGTTCAATAGGATGAACTTCACATTTCGGAAGATGCAAGTGGAGGATTTGTTGTATCAGAAAAAATTGTACTTGCCACTACAAGGAATAACAAGAAGCTTGAGTCTATGCCTATGACAGAATGGTAAGTGTTAGATCGAACGACACTGGGTTTGATCAGGTTAACACTTTTCTCATCCGTTGCGTTCAACATTGTGAATGAGAAAACTATGGTGGATCTCATTAGCCAAGATGTACATAAACATAAAGATGGTGGAAGACAGTTTAGTGATAGAGTATCTCAATAACTTCAACACTGTGATGAGCCAGTTAGTGTTACGATCAAGTTTGATGATAAGCTCAGAGCAAAGTTGATACTATCTTCTTTGCTAGAAAGATGGGATGGTTTGGTAATGACCATAAGTAATTCTCAAGGAACTTTAAAGTTGAACTTTGATGATGTCATGGATTTGATCCTGAATTAAGTAAGTTAACAAAAAAGTAGAGAATGATGAATCTTCAGGTTCAGCGTTGAATGCTGATAATAGGGAAAATAATCTGGGCAGGAATATAAGCAGAGGTGGATCCAAGTCCAAGAAAGTATAACCCAAGTCAAGCAGAGGAATGCTGGAACTACGGTAAGATTGGGTATTTCAAGAAAGACTGCAAAGCTCCAAGGCAAGCTAATGGTGGAGGACACGATAGTAGTTTCTTTACTAATGTCTCAACTGGTGAAATCCAAAATGACTCTCTGGTGTTATCTTTAGTCAGTACTAAATCCTGGATAATGGATTTAGGTGTCGCTTTTAGCTTGCCCCAATAAAAATGTATTTAAAAACTACACTCATGAGGATCTAAGGAAAGTTTATTTGGGAGATAATAAGACCTGTAGTACAATAGGAAAACATGATGTTGATATCAAGTTGCCGAATGAAATAGTCCGGAAACTTACTAATGTCAGACTTATTCCTTGTTTGAAGAGAAATCCCATCTTTGTGAACCAGATGTCACGTGATCACTTTCACAGGTGATTCTTGAAAGGTGATTAAGGGTTATTATTGATGGCTTGGGGCAACATTAACTGCATCCTTTATTTGATTAATGAAATGGATGATTTCATCGATACGACTAGAATCAGGGTTGATGCAGTTTTATGGCATCGTAGGCTTGGCCATATAAGCAAGAAAGATTTGATTTCTTTCAAAAAATAAGCTTCAGGGTTTGAAATCAGTCGATCTAGATTTTTGTGAAGACTGTATTTAGGCAAACAGAATAAAGCTTCTTTCTCCAAGAGTGGGTCAATGGTGAAGTCAAAAGAAAATTGAGTTATTGAATACCAATGTATGGGGTTCTACTTCAGTTTAGAACATTAACATAATGAAATTAAACTTTCTCGAATCATGTGATCTTATTTTACTTAACAATGCCTTATATTAGTTTTTGAATGAAATTTTTGAGCAAAAATTTCTTTTTTTTCTTGTTATTTGGTGGCTTCAAGTGTGTGCCTTTTCTTTTGTAGGATTAGATACCTATCATTGCTGTATTTTTTAATTTCATTATGTTATTAACGCGGGACTTAGGAGGTCCGAACTAGTTGGTTCAGTTAAACCAGTTCAACCCTCTGTTGCTTGGACCAACCGATCCAAGGGGCTGCATTTACTGCCCAAGTGGAGGGGCCTCCCCCTCCTTACCTATCTACTATTATAAATAGGTTACTTGTTGTGTTTAGGGTTGGTTGTTCTAAGTTTGAGTTGTGATTTCTGTTGGGACAGTCAGGCAGTGAGCATTCCCGTCTCTTCTACCTCACAACTACCCTTATCTCCTACACATCCCCTTATACAACTGCACCTCACATCCCTTCTTCCATTCACCAACCCTGGCCCTTCTTCTCTCTCTTGTGACCATCCACAGTCAGGTTCACTCTCCTCTACTGCAAGCCAATTGCAGCACCTCAACCTACATTGCCTTGACTGCCACAGCCACAACCTGCACCCCTCCTATTGTGCAGTCGCCATCCAACTTTTTGCTGTCACCCTAATGTGCCTTTTGTTGTTTGTTTTTTGTTTATTTTCTATTATGAAGAGCCTTGGTTGCAACCTATTTAAATTTTAGCAATATTATTTTCATTTTCTATTGTGGTTTGGGTTCACTCCGGTATCATTTAGGTTATGAAGTCAAAGCTCTCCCAACCACAGTAAACTGACGCAAGGCCAGGAGAGCTGAACCAGTTGGTTCAACTGAACCGGTGCAACACTACTGATGCTTGGACCGGTAGGTCCAATGGGGCTGGTTTTATCACTCAAATGGACCTCCCCCTTCTTACCTATCTACTATTATAAATAGGTTATTTGGTTTTTTTATGGATAGTTTTCTGAGTTTGAGTTCTGATGTCTATTGGGAAAGCCGTAACGTCCTCATTTTTCTTTTGAGGGTTGTATCTGACGACAAGCAGGTGTTCCGACCGTAACTCGTTTGAGGTGGTGTCTATCTTCCCTTTCCTTGCTTGTTACCGCCACTCCGATAACCTACGGTCGTCGATTCCCACCCCTTTCTGCTTTTAGTCGCACCCTTTA
Source organism: Phalaenopsis equestris (assembly GCF_001263595.1). Lineage (NCBI taxonomy): Eukaryota > Viridiplantae > Streptophyta > Magnoliopsida > Asparagales > Orchidaceae > Phalaenopsis > Phalaenopsis equestris. Next base: position 16,256 of record NW_018165646.1, read on the forward strand.
GCACCCCATTTCTCCTTGTCTTACTGCTACCAGGGTTTCCTCACCCATCTCATTATCCCGCCCGCTCCCACTACATCTCTAGCTACAGCTAAACACCTGAGTTGCTGCAGTTCCCCCTTCCAACCCTCCTACAACCTTCCACTATCTAATCCCATATTCCATAACACCTACTACCAACCGACCATTCAACTTTCCCGTCTCTTCCACCTCACAGCCACCTCTATCACCTACTGTCCCCTTATACAGTTGTATCTCCCATCCCCTTTGGCATTCACTGTCAGGTCTACTCACCGCTCACATCGTATATATTTTCCTTATTCTCTTATCAAATATCTATTACATAGCTTCTCATTGCTCAAAAGTAACATAAGATTTTCTTTTCAAAATAATCATTTAATTTGTGCTAACCTTTAGTTTGGTGACTGGTTTACCACTATTAATTGATTAGATTAGATATAAAACTCCTTCAAACTTAACTATCTACTACAAATTATAACTTCACATTCTAACAACTACTCATATGAATCTCCAGTCATTTACTTAACTTTAAACCACTTTTCTAAATAGATCCTCAAACTTAGTCGAACTAGTCTAAGAATTTTAATCACTATACCATACAAAACAACTACATATCCCATAAATAACTCTAGATATCAGTTTTAGATGTTGAACTAAAGATTCAAGGCCTTTACTATGCTTTAGTCTCACCAAAACAGTCACCCATCACCATCAATAAGGGGAGAAATGGTGTAACAAAGGTGGGCCTTGAGATCCCAAATGGACGATTGTCTCGGAAAGTTGATAAGCATTTTCCCTAAAATTCCTTTTCCTCAACTCTTTCTTTCCTCCTTCCCTAGCTTTTCCCGTGATATTTGAATCCACGAACAATTTGGGATTCAAAAAAGACTATCTCAGTCATTTTGTATGAAACACATATTTGTCAGTTATCAGTTAAAAGTTCTATTCATTGTTTGACATTAGTATTATGACTTTTCTTGTCTAATTGCAAGCTTGCTCTTTCATATCATCAATTTGTAAAAACGGCATTATGTTATTTTATATAATACATTTTATTGCCTCTTATTGAGACTATTTAAAAGTAAGGAGCAAATTGCTACAACTTAACTAGAATCACATGAGATGCGCATTTTCCCTCTTCAATGCAAGGAATATATATAATTACTACAAACTGGTATGAGAAAATTTGTTCATATTTTTTAGAAGCATATAAGACATAAAACTGAATTGCACTTTTTCTGTGTCGCCAGGTTATGATTTTCCAACTTCACTATTTTTCTTTAGTTTAGAAGGAAATGGAAAAGAAACATCAAATCACTTTCAATCTTAAATGTTTACGCATGTTGAAACTATAATGTTGTTGTGAAACCCAAGCAATATAATGAAAATCATTACAAAAGTTGTTTAAGTGGAATGTGTTAATTTTAGGATGATAGTCAGAGTACTTTCTAGTGGCTTGATCTCTGTAGTTGGATACATTATATTTAGTATCCTCTTTAACTTGTCAGCTTCTTATTATTTTTGCTACTTTGTACCAATTTATTTTAGTTGTTCTTATTCCTTTTATTTAACTACAATTAGTTTGATCCTTGTGGCCGAGGTGCGTAAATAGTTGGATTTAGCCTTTTACCATAGAAGATTCAATCTCCTGGAATTTTTATTTTAATAAGAAATGGAAATCACTTTTGAGAAAAAAAAGATAAGTGGAACTAAGGCTATAATTGAGCAGAGTCGAATCAAGTATGCCATGGATTGAACATGACTTGGTTGAATCATAAGTTATTCATATCCAATTCGAGTTTTATTCGAGCTTTCACATATATGTTCATATTTCTCTTGTTTAAATTTTTTTTTATGATCATACTTGATTTGTACTTGATTTGTTTATATTAATTGAACAAATTAAAAATTTGAATAAGTACTTTTTTTTATATAAAATTAAAATTTTGAATCTTGCTTAATGGGTGCATGATTTTTTATATAAGGTTATTAAAAGCTTATTTTACTCATCTAAAAAAAAAAGCAACAACAACACTTTATCCCACTAAGTGGGGCCGGCTACATGAATCATTTTCTCCATTGCGTCCTATTATTGAGTGTCATATTTTCATTCAATCTAATAAATTAAGATCATTTTTTATAAAATTTGCCCATCTTTCTAGGTCTACCTATTCCTTTTTTAACATAAGTCAAATCTAAAACGTCTACTCTCCTAATCGAATTTTAAAAAATAAGCAACTGAACAAATTTTAAATTTGCATCTAACTAATTTATATTAAGTAAATAAAATAATATATAAGTTATAAGTAAACTTTCTTACACACAAATAATATAAGCATTAACAAACTAGTTTGTTGAAATAAAAATATAAGAAGAAATTGCATTAAATTTATACTCATATTAATATTAAATTATAATAAATTATTATCAAATATATAGTTAAATAAGTTTTAGTTAATCAAATTTTATTTAAATAAATTATCATATTAAGTATAGAGTATTGAATAAGCTACTTGTTTTTGTTGATATTTTGCCTCCTGCCTCTTTGTCACTTTTGCTTAAGGGGAATTTGCTTAAACTCTCATATATCTATTCCATTTCTTCTGTTTTGTAGCTTTCTTTATTAATTCAATGTTATGATTTTAAGAAAAAGAGAGTTAGACTATGTTCAAATTTAGTTTGCTTAACTTTTAAAATAATTTTAAATCAGTTTATTTACTAATTTGAACAAATGATCGGGTAGTAATTAAGCCGAGTTCGAGTTGTTCATCCAGTGCATTGGTTCATTTGTAGCCCTAAGTGAAGCGAGTTACTGGAATCTCCAAATACTGTTATGATTGATATCGTTATCAATGTTGTCCTTCCATAGGTATCATATTCAATAAACTCTTACAAATTACAATCTAGAATGAAGCATTTAGCTCTATAATTATACCTCTTAACCATGTTTTTTAACTGGCACAATCTGATGTAAAACCCATTCCTGTAAATGCCATTTCTCGATCATATGCTTTTCTTAAAGATGAATAAAGTGGGACAATATTATCTTCTGTTAAGATTATTTCTGCTGGAAGTTTCATTATCATAATCTGATGGCTGCTGTGCCCTGGTCTGTTTGTTACTTGATCCTGTTACTCTTCCTCTATACAATGCAACATTAGGATGAAGGCCAGACAGACATCGGCAAGCCAAGTTATGATTACTGCCCATAAAGCATTGACACTCTCGAATGGGCTGCCTCATTGTGTTAAACGCTTTATTGGGTAGTATGAGTCATGTGTGTGGACATTGCTTTTAATTGTCATACTTTGAGGACGACAAATTTTACTATCCTGTTTCGAAAAGTCCCAAAGAGTAATCTTGAGCCCTACTAACTTCACAATAATAGCTCCTAATATGTGATCCCAATACTGCTTTGGTCTTTATAATAGTTTCACTATTCCAAAGACTATTCTTTCTCTTTAGTAGTCAACAGTAGTATTTTAAAACATCACAGCTTTAGCATGTTCTCTGGTGATCTTGGTTCCATTCCTATGTGCTGAGTTGATCCATGTTTTTTGAAATGTCAAAGAGTTTTCCGAAGCTTTCTATTACTTTAGCCTAACACATTGAATTTCTGTCTGAAAGGTCTGTGATGTTTTCGTTCTACACTTTATTTTGTGAACATGAGTTTTTTACTTTTATAGCAGCAGTCATCATGTCAAGTTTGGAAGAGCCAATCGGTCTTGACAACTACTCAGCATGCAATGGTGCTGGCTGGCTTCGAAGATTTAGTTCCAATGCTTGCCGACCCAGATCAGATCACACTGAAATGGAAAACTGTTTGATTGAGTCCAGAGAGTGCACTTCTTCGAACAGCTGCAAGTAAGTTGTGGTCATGATATATAACTGTTAATAAAGTTTTTTTCCTTTAAACTAATCTTATATTTTCCATAATAGCTGATGGGTCAAGCTATAATGAAGGTTGATCTCTACGTTTTATTTAACTTGCTCTCTTTAATGCATCAGCTAGTTGATACTACATCATATTTCCTTTTCTATTTCTTATATGCTTCCTTGATCCTTGCAGTGAAGAATATGCTCGGCATAGAAAATCAAATGACAGGTTTACCCAAAACTCCTTAATGTCAAGGACCACAAGTCTTGGCAGGAGGAGGGTCCTAAATGGAGTTTGTGATGCATGGTGTTTGCAAGATCATTGCTGTAGGTTGCCCAGGAATGGCATTGAAATAAGAGATCTAGTAGATAAGGTACCCAAAAGCTTTACCGTACTCTCAAGTACCATACTAATATTGGACATCCAAAAGATTTTCAGTATTTCCATGCACCACACTAATATTCAACATTGATAATACTAACTGTGGAATCTTTTTTGTGTCACAAAAAGTAACAGTTAATGAATCAAATTATCATTTCAGGTTAGCAAGATTTATTCCTTCATAATTGGACCAACTTTGTTTTTCATACGGGCAACCATTCGCTTTTATTCTAATTATATAAATACAGTTTGAATGTGTGTTTTCACAGTCATTTATTTCCCTCAATAAATGTCTAATTAGAACCACCGATGATGCTTTTTAAGAAGCTCTAATGATATCTTTCCTTAGGTTTATGGTGCATATGTTATATTATAAACTTATGACGCTAGTTTCTCTTTACAGATCGACGCAACTAATTTCAGTAACAAAATACCTTGATTAAGCATTGTTCTTAATCAATAAAATTAAATATTTTCATTTATTTAATATCAAATTTCCAACACATTGTCATGTAAATGATCAAAATGAATCAAACCAAAGAGAAAGAATGAAAAATATTCATATTTAAGGGAATAGTAGAATAAGAAAATGAATATCATAATTCTTTTATGGTTACAGTGAACATGACAGACATGAGTGTCAACCAACTAAATCATAATTCTTATATGAATGTACTTCAGATTTTCAGGAGCATGCCAAGTTATGTAAAGATAGTGGAGGTTGGGCCTAGAGATGGTTTACAGAATGAGAAGACTATCATTCCTACAAAAGTGAAAATTGACCTGATACAGAGATTGGCAACAACTGGATTATCGGTTGTCGAGGCTACAAGTTTTGTTTCGCCTAAGTGGGTACCCCAGGTAAAAACATTATTTAGGTATGCCAACTGTTTGTTTACTTTGTTATGAAGCACCTATACTTGTCGGTCATCATACATGTATCCAATGTTTATTAATTATAAATATGATTGATTATCACATTGGGATCTGTCAATTAGCATTTTGTTAAGAGACAAGTAACACTTTACTAGATAAGCCTTATGGCATTTCTCATTTAAATTTTTAAGGAATTTACAAACCATGTATTCATAGCCTGTACGACTGGTTTTCACATGACTCATATTTGAACTGTAAAGCATTAATGGTTTAGAGTGTCAAATGTTTTGATTCAGGATGTGTCTATGTTGTAACAATACATTTGTGAGATGTAGCTAAAACCGAAAGCATTATGATGCCTTCGTTAAGTCTTATACACAGTTTGTCATATTATTTCTTCTACCTACGTTAAAGTCGCCGAGTTACCATAAATGCTCGATTTTTCTCACTATAAGAACTTATTTCCGTTAATGCTTTTGGAGTTGCTTATAATTAAATTTTACTTTGAGTATAAATATGCTAGATGTGATTTCAAGAGAAGTTCCTGCACTACATGTTTTGTACAATGTTGTTTGTTGGGGCTGGGGAGTTTTCTGAGGCAGATAATATCAGGATAAACTCAATAGCATGTGTTTCCGTGTTGCTCTAGCTGCAGTGCTCTTTCCGTACACAGGGGATCTAAACAAAAATACCTTGGAAATCTGCTGGGACTTCATTTGAGGGAAAGTGTGGCGTGAAATGTGGTTGCAGCGTTGTTTTGTAACTTTATAGCTGAAGCAGAAAAACAGTTGATGTTGCCACTTGTTGCCTTATTGTTTGCTATGCTGGAATTTCGTTTATCATTTTCTTTTTAATTTTATTAAATGGACAATTCATCTATTTATGTAGGAAAATATAAAAATTATTTATATTATTACGTGGCTTTCACCTTTAACTGATCAAAACTAGACTACTGCACCTGAGGAAATCTTGCTATCTTTTTATGCTTCACTAATGAGCTTAGAGGAAGGATGGCTAGATTGCAAGTGGGAAGAATTTTTCTTAACTATGTGTTGATCTCATATTTAGTGAGGTCTAGTTTTCTTCTTAGAGTTTAGGATCTAGCCTTAGGGTTCTTCCTTGACTATCTTAGAGCCTTAGAAATGGGACCCACCTCATTTTAGAAATTAAACCTACTTATTTACACTTTTGGAGTTTCGAATGTGTGGTCTCGGCCTCTAGCATTTAGGAGGTTGAAACCAACATGAGGAAACCCAAAAGGAGTCCTTATGGAATCATTAAGTTCTAGGATTAGGGCTGGGATTGGGGTTGAAAAGGAGCCGAGCCTGAGCGAGCTCAGGCTGGCTCGTGTTCGAAATGGCTCGTGAACAGTGTGTTCGTGTTTGACTCGAATCACATTTTTCTGTTCGTGTTCGCGAATCCCATTTTTCTGTTCGTGTTCGGCTCGAAATTGGCTCGTTATAATATAAAATTATTATAATTGTAAAAAAAATATTTTAAAAATAATAATTTTATTTTAAACTTTTCAAGAACAAATTTCCTTGAAAAGTTTAAGAGATTTATTAACTAAAAAATGATAACATAAAAAAAATTTACAAGAGAAAAAACTTACAAAATAAGAACCGATTTATTATAATTTTTAAAATGTACAAACTAAACAAGAATACAAAAAATAATAAAATCTCAAAATATAAATCAAAATCTAAGAAATAATTGTATTGAACATTTTATTCTTCTTATGCTTTATATACAACTCAAACTACTAAAATTAATTTCTGTAAATCAGAATGACAACACTCTGCTGGAAAACAGCTCAAGTTCTCAGAAGGTCTATAGCCAATATTGATTCTTGCACCCTGTGGATATTACAATAACATCTTTTTCAGCTGGTCTTGATTCAGGATTCTGCCCGGTCTTGATTCTGTCGAATTGACAGCCCTAATCAAATGGTCAACTCTGTAATTTAGAAAAGAATGCAATGATTAATTTTATAAATAAAAAAAAAGTTTGCGTGAAAAGGCATTCAACATATAAGAAAGTATTTCAACTGTTATAATAAGCTGGAGCAGATATAACATTCTAGATTGGCTGCTGTGTCTAATGAAATTCATATGTGCATTCTCAAGCTGCTCGTCATCAATATTAAATTAAATTAATATTTTTTGATGGGGTAATTCGCGTGCATTCTGATGACTTCTAGGCCTAGTGTTTATTTAAAAAACAAGAGGCATTTACACGTATACCACTCACTTCCTACGTATTTACATGTCTAGCACCTAAATTTTGCTTTTTTATGTTTATAACGATGTAATATTTTAATTTTTAAAAGTGGTATATAAAGAGAAATGGAAGGTTAGGTGGTAGATATGTAAAATCATGAGAAACAGGCTTACAGGAACTAAAGTATCATAAACCCTTGATTACTTGAAGAAATCTTCAGTATAGGAACAACTTTATTAAAGCAAAGAAGTAATGAACAAATTAACTGTTCTGAACGAACATAAAGAATAATATGTTTGAGCTAAAATTATTGAATCTTTTGTGTTCTGCATTTTCCTACGTCTCAATTAATGCAATATACAATCTACAAACTGATCATGATTCAATATACTAAATAAAAAGGTAATAGCATCCTATATATTATTGCAATCAAATATATTTTTTTCAATCAATCAAAGTCACGAGGCGAACTACTGTTCATTAATAGCATGCTAAAAGTATTCACTAATATTTTGTATGATCTGTATTTAATTATCCAAAAAAGAAAAAAAAAAAACTCACATTTCTATTGCCGAGCAATCTCTTCACGATAATATGGTTGCATTATCCAGAATATCATTTCAAAGGTAATCTAAATCCTCTGTTATTCCCACCTGACAAAATTATGCAAACAATTAGAAATTGAAAGATATGGGCAATTTACATACATACCCCAATTCCTATGTTTTTACATGTCTAGAACCTAAAGTTTATTTATTTTTTTAACATTTATATCATCCAAATCCTTCATACAGACCACCTGAAACCTGCTATTCACGATTAAACCTGCTATTTATATCATTTGGAGGGTTAAGCATTACTCTAAACTGAATATAAACCACACATGCCAACCAATTTTTATATATTTATATTATATATCTAACACCTAGACTAATTTTTGAGAGAAAATAAGTGATAAGAACATAAAATGAAAAGTTTAAGAAAAGCTAAAAACTAATTGTTGAGAGAAAATTACCAAAGGAGTTTTAAAACTACTTGTAGAAGATCTAATCCAGCTAGAAGTGCATATTAATGCATTCACCGTATTTACCGAGAGCGAACTTCTATAATCACTAAAAACTCTTCCACTGGTACTAAATGATAATTTCGAAGCAACTGTTGTTGGAGGATGATTCAAATTGTGAAAGATCAAGTTCAGACATATTTGCACTGTAAATGAAATCAAAAACTCATAATTAGTATCACTTTAGACATACTACCAAGTCAAAAATGCATAAACACACTTCAAATAATAGCTAGTAATAACATCATGTATAGTCTCCTTAAATTTTTCCTCTTTTGTTTTTCTCCATGATGAAAGAAGGATGCATAAAGAATTGACATTAAGAATGGAGAAAGAGAGTTGGCACATATAAGGAAAAGCCTTCAAGCCAATGAGCATAAAATAAGAAAAGCTTACTATTGGCATTCACATGAAACATAATACACCTTATTAGATGAGCACTTATATAGAGTTGAAGTTTAATACTCATCTCATTCAAGTTGTTATCTGCAAAGCCTTTAAACACCACCATTCACATGAAACGTAATACTCATCTCATTCAAGTTGTTGTCTTATTTTCTAAAATTTGAATTCTAGCTTGTTCAAGTTTAATTTTTGCTTTGACTTGCCAAAAATTCATGAACTCTATTGTTTATTCTTATTAAGGCTTTCATGATAATCATATCCTCTTGGCACATATTGTTCAAGATTTTGACATACTGTATCATAAGTTTATTACCTTGTTTGATACCAATAAACTTCATCTTGATCGTATATATTTATGCAACATTTTTTTGGTTTTGAATATGTTTGCAGTGCCCCAAATTTCTTTTGTGATTATTTACATGTGATTCTAGGCAGAGAGGTGAACTGGATATTTAAAAAACTTACATGTTAGATCATATTTCCACAAACCTTACATGTGCCCCAAATTTCTTTTGTGATGATTTACATGTGATTCTAGACAGAGATGTGAACTGGATATTTTAAAAACTTACATGTTAGATCATATTTCACAAAACTTACATGTGCCCCAAATTTCTTTTGTGATGATTTAAAATATAATAAGTGTGATGTTTTGACTTCGAGTGTTACATCATATAATACCTTGCTAGCATATGCACTACTTATTGCTTCAACAAAAAATATATATTCCCACATTGGAAATGAAACCGTGATATAAAGACATTGACTTTTGACCATAAATTAGCAACAATAATAAAGATAAAAAAAGCAAAGAACAATTGGAATTCACACATCAATAGAAACACAAATTATAGTAATTTTGGCTAAACAGATTTAAACTCTCAAAACAATAACAAAAACATGATTCATGCATTTACAAGATAAGCCACTAATAAGTAATGTGAGAAAGAATTGGATGTCAAAGTTGGAAATAAGTTGGTATTCACATGAAAATTCTATTTAGCCGCTGATAATTATTGTAAATGCCACATTCTCTTATTTTTAATTACAAGACCAATTAAAATTCTCTTTCATAAACTAAAAAAGATCCATGAAAGTACTACAAAACGGAGAAAACATGTATGTAACATAAATTAAAATTCCCTTTCATAACTAAAAAAGACCCTAAAAAGTAACATATTAACAAAAGAATTGCAAATAAACAAAAAAGCTGAAACATGAATGTAATAAAATGGAGGAAACATGTAAGTTTTTTGAAAGATAAACTCAAAAGAGATTAGCAGTTTAGTAACAATAAAAAATCAATAAAAATCAAAACATGGGATCAATTAGGGACTAACCTAATAAATAAGAAACCAAACAAGCAACCGTGCAAGAATATCGAGCAACCAAGCAAGAATACCGATCAATCCATCCAACAATGGCTATCCAAGGAGAAGGAAAAGTGAATAAATATGAAATATTACAGAAATAAATCTACAAGCCCTAAGATCACTCAAAAAATCTAAATAAATCTAAAAAAAATTTAAGAAATATTAGGACAAGAGGCATACTTGAAGATAAATACGAAATATTACAGAAAAGATACTCAAAGATAACTCAAAGATAACACCTAGAACACCTAGGTATCCAAACAAGCAGCCGTCCAAGAATATCGAGCAACCAAACAAGAATACCAATTGATCGAGCTAACACTATCGAGAATGAGAAGTAGAGATTAGTTTTTTTTAAGTTTTCAACAACCCTTATATCAGATCTCATCCATAAAAAACCAGACATCAGACATAAATGCAATATGCGAGATTTCACTGCCAAAACCCTAAAAAACCAGGTTTCACTCAAAAAATCTAAGTAAATCTAAAAGAAATATAAGAAAATTTAAGCTAAGAGGTGAATCCAAAGATAAATATGAAACAATAGAGAAAAGATACTCAAATCTAACACCTCTATAAGTAAACAAGCAACCAAGTAAGAAAACCGAGCAGTCGAGCCAACGCTGACTATCCGAAGAGAAATAGAAGTAGATATTAGTAGACGAACATGAACGGCGAACCCTAAGCTCTAGCACCAGAAAGCCTTTCGCGATTTTGAGAGGAGAATGAGGGAAAGACAGACGGCAGCTCGTGAATTTGAGAGGAGACGGCCAGACGGGAATGGGATTAGGGTTTTTTTTTGGTATAGTTTATTATATATTATATTAAATATGTAATTTATATTTTATAAATATATAATAGTTATATAAGTAATAGTAATATGATTGTAATATGATTTTCTTAATATTTTTTTATATATTATAATTTATAGGATAAATTTTTTAAAATATGATAATTTTTTTAAAATAAATTTAATTAGTTATAATTTATAATATTTAATTTTATGAATATGTATTATGTATATTTATATGTATTTATTTTTGAGCCAATTCGAGCTGAACACGAGCGAACAAACTTTTGTTCTTGTTCAGCTCGTTTACATTTCGAGCTTAAAAAATTGTTCATGTTTGGCTCGTTAGGCTTAACGAACGAGCCGAACACGAGCTGTTTAACCAGCTGAACACGAGCTATTCGCGAACAACGGGCCAAATTGATAGCCTTACTTAGGATTGCCTTATGCACAATTTGCATCTTCGCGCGCATAAACTTCGCGATTCGGACAGCCGACACGTTAAATATTACAATTCACGTCACATACGCCTTTATATGTTGCAGAATTAATCAAAATTTGAATAAAATTTTGAAACGATTGATCACAAGTCGAAATTTTAACGAAAATCAAATTTGACACATTTATTGACTCGATCATCGACGAGGTTGTCCGAACAGCCCCGGATGAAGAAACGGACTACACCGACACGTCCGGAACGTCGACTTTAGCTGGGAGGGACACCCATTTTGATGTGGTTTCGTGCATGAGCGAATAGTGCTCAAATCACGAAATTCTAATATTAAACATTTAAATAAAAAAAAAATCTAAATCCTAAATCCTAAATCCCTAACTCATGCACTCGCCTGATCCCTCTCTAAGGGTCTGTTTGGGCAGCTGCGACTTATCCTGCTTATGTTGATAAAAAACTTATCCTGATAATCTGCTGATGACCAGCTGATCCTAATAAGCTGACTGACTATTTGATTTCTGCATTTAGAGAACAGCTGGTTTTAGAAAAATAATTAATATTTCCCTGTTTTGGATAAACTGCAGCTGTTTGGTTTGTACGTTTTATAAACAGTTGATTTACAGATTTTTTTTAGTAAAATGAACAATCGGCATGTAAACTTGGTATTGTTCTAAAAAAAACGTCAATATCTTCCCTTTTACTATTTCATAACTAATTAACCTACTTTAGACTCACTTGACACATACAGGCCGTAACAATTTATTAAATTTGATATTTATAAATTTACCAACCTTCTTAATGCAATCATAAAGTAGAGATAAAAGTGAAGATTCAATAACATGAAAATACAAAATATTCTTAAAATTTAATGTTCAAATGTTAAGACAAGAAAATACCAAATATTTATATCACCTAAATATTTTGGAACACATCACATAAGCACTGTTACCTAAACAAAAGTGAAATACACCTTAACACACTAATATTTATTATAATGAGACCCAAAAAAAAAAAAAAAATAACATGTTAAAATTACAAGGAAAAAAATTATAATATTGACTTTAAAATGTAGAAGCATATCACGATGAATGCTGCCCGGTTCTGACACTCCAGAACCGTGAGCAAATTTGTCGGACTGGGATATCGTAGAAATGAAAGCACTCGAACCAGAGGCGGTGTTCTAAAATTATGATACTGACGAACTCCGAGCAGCGGTGTCCTGTTGGGATATCATAGAAACGGATGTAGTGTCGGCCCACCTGAAGTTGACATGTATGTTAAAGATGGAATGTTGCCAACTCTGATACAAATTTGTTCATTTTGGTATGTTAAAGATGGCATGTATGGTAACTATGGACAATTGACTGCAATACTATCACATATTCACAACAGGTTTTGCATGTTTTTTTAAATTTTTGCAGATAAAATGATATAAGTAAAGATGGAATGCCGCCAACCCTCCTACAAACCAAAAAGCTATGAATGTATATATGATTAGAATTCCTGAAATTGGTGATTTAACGAAGGCTCTCTAAAGATTACATTCATGCACGTCCATTATCTTCTTCAGGTTATTCCTGCAAAATATGAAAACATATTCACAAAGGAGGGATGTAGATAGCACAAACATGGACCAGAATTTGTAGTTTCTCTGTACAACAAAGAATATCATATGCAGAATATCCTATGTATCATATTCATGTCTTGTCTATTTTCATTTTTCAAAAAAGAATACCTCCACTCACTGGACAACCATGCAGCAAGGCATTTCTGTGTGAAGATAAACAACAACAATGTAGCAAAGAAGCTGTTTCTAGTCTGGCCTACGAATCTTGGCAGATAAAAAACCGAGAAGTACCAAATCTGAACTAACCGAACATATGCAGTACTTACCATATCAAAAATAGAGAAGTTTCAAATCTTTCCAATCCTCCAACACATCAAAAACTACATACAACAAGTAACCGATTGTTCCATTTATTAAAACGCAAGTACAACACCTTTTGGGCTTCAACAAAAAACCGCAAAGACCAACTATTTCTGGCATTAAACCGAATAAAATTTAGGAGCAAATGTAAAAATAAGATTTCTGGAAAAATCTTAAAGATCTAAGCCACAATTATCAAAACTAATTGCTTCTCGCTTACAAATACATAAACGATTTTGAGGTTTATGGATCTAACAATAACCATGAAACCGCATACATGTATAACACCATAAAGCCACAACCGTTACCAAAAAAATCATTCTTGCAGATCAATGGAGGACGAGAGGGGAGAGGAGAAAAGAAGACGAGGGAAGAAGAAGAAGAGTGAGGAGAGGAGGGAGCACGAATTTTTTTTACCATAATACACCTTCTTAGTAGCTAGGGCAGGATTGATAGGGCGAAGAACCAGGGCAAGCGAGAGTAGTGAGGACAGCGAAGGAAAATAGGATGCCCCAAACACGATACACAGGTAAAGCCCCACGTTCACTGTTTACCCTAAACAGTGAAACACGGGTTTTAAAATCGCAGGAGAGACGCAGGAACCAAACACCAAAGCCACATTTTCAAAAACGCCGCCGCCCTTTTAAGTTGCCCCAAAAGGGGCCCTAATTCTTTTCTTTTGGCCCGAGCCCCCTCGCGCAAACCCTAAATCTTCAACTCGAGCCCCTCGCGCGAGCCTTGACTTATCGACCAAACGCTCCTCTTCTTCCTCGCGAGGGAGGTCCCCTCCCCCGTGCCGTGCGAAAAGCCTTACCTCTGTCACCATGCTCTCTGCCTCCACCTGCTTTGCCGCTCTGCTTTCATCTGCTCGCCACCTCTCTTGTCCCGCTCGGCATTTTTGCTTTGTCCCGCTCGGTACTCGGCTCACCGTCCAGGTTTGTGGAGGTGGGCTCTTCTCCTCTCCTCTGGCTATAAAAACCCCCTTTGAGGGAGGGTTGAGGTTGTTGAAATTTTGGGGAAGGATTTGGTGCCTTGGGGAGGTTCTGCCAGATTCGCCGTTGGTTTCTTTTCTTTGCAGTTTTTTTTTTGTTTTTTTTGGGTTCTCCATCAAGAGGTAACCCTCCCTTCTTCCCCCTCCTCCTAAATTTCCTTCACAACTTGCTTATATCTTGCTACCTTTTCTTTTTATGCATCTCTGATATATAAATTATACACATCAAAGTTAAAGTTCTTTGTTCTGTTCTTCACCCCATTTTCAGAATTATTGTTTAAGCGCCTACCACATTTATATATGGATCCTACATTCATATTAATCTCTTGAATAAATGATTTAAAAGGGAACACACGTTTCAGTTTGTTTAGCACCATGAGATGGATGTGATATTGTGATGAGTAATCCGTGGATATAGGGAGACATTTTCTTAACATCTGTTGGAAATAAAGAGGTTGGGTTAGCTAACTTATTTGAGCTTTTCACTGTTCATATCTTTACGGATCAAATGAAATGCGGAGAATGTGGCTAAAGAATTTAAATCTGTACATCTTACATAAATTTCGTATAGTTATTTTGGGATTTCTTTTCCAAATGGAACTTATTGAATGGTGCTTATGCTGAAGTTGTTCAATTAAAACTTACGTCTTTTATGGCTTTCCTCAAAGCAAAAATGTCCTTACATGAGAAAATGTTTTTTTTAACATTATGGATTCATTTCAAATTTCTTTCTACAATTCCTTACATTTATTCGAGCATCCATATGAGTCCCTTATTGCAAATTTGTTTCATGTGTAAGTTGAATCACTGATCGTTTTGGAGAAGAATAGCCTTTCTTTTGGCTTGATGTTTGGAACTATTTGCCTTGCTTTTTGAAAATCTGAAAGTTTTGGGTGGCCTATTTGTAAAAATCTGAAAGTTTTGGGTGGCATATTTGCAAAATCTGAAAACTTTTGGTGGTCAATTTGCAAAATCTGAAAATGTTGGGTGGCTCATTTGCAAAATCTGAAAACTTTGGGCGGTCTATTTTCAAGATCTGAAAATGTTTGTTGGCTCATTTGCAAAATCTGAAAATTTTGGGTGGTCTATTTGCAAAATCTGAAACGTTGGGTGACTTATTTGCAAAATCTGAAAACATAGAATATTTTCGCATAGGCTTGATCCAGGCTTCGATTTTGCTTGCTTTACTTATGCTGGTGAGACTCATAAGTCTTTAGTAGGTCATTTTAGTTTGAGCAAGAGCTGAGCTGCGGCTAGCTGGATTATGGCTTTACATATGAAGGCTGCAACTTTTTTTGTTTTATTTCTTTGAATCATTTTGGAAGCTATGACATTTCACAATATTCTTATCTACAGTGCAATAGCTTTCATTGTTCCAGGTTAAGAGAATAACATTTTCAGTACTTGAACTGATTAACTTATAGGTTTGTTTGCGTTATTTTTTACTTTGAGGCACTAGAAATTGAAGAAACTGCATGACAAGTAGTTGAAACAAAGGTGTTTTTGAGAATTTGAAGGAGTCAGCATGTGTAATACTTTAGATCTTCTGTGGTAATGTGTGGCATTAGAAGGACTTTTTTTTTTTAAGTTTGTTAAAATTATGAAAGTTTTGATGGCTTCCTTCGTGAAAACTTGAAAAATTTGCATCGGATCATGGGTAGAAAGCTTTGAACAGGTGGGAGAACCTTTGCAATTGTTTTATGAATGTTTGCATACCCGCCATTTGAATCTTTTGGCTTGGTAACTGTTATGCCTAAAGTCTCATGTTTGCATATTCAACACTTAAAATTTCATTCTTACACACATACTACCTTACCTTATACTGAGATGAATATGGTATTGGAGAAAGATTTGGGGACCTGTCTTTGCTTTGTGTATTTGCTGATCTTGGAGACATATAAATGCTGTTTTTGTCATTTGTACTTACTACATATAAATCTTGTTTTTTAGAGGTCGTTTAAATGTCGATTTTGGAGCCATTTAAATGTGGTTTTTCGGACTGTTTTGACCCCACATACTTTTTATTTTGAGTCGATCAAGTGCTATCTTGGGTTAATTGAAAAGTGGGTTGGAAATGGGGCCTTAAACACTCTTTTGTCGGTTTCTTTTAAATACAAAATTAGTGACTTTTGGGTAGCATCTATTTGGTTCATTGGGTAACTTTTTGAGGTTTTTATGCATCGATTTGGGCACTTTTATATGCTGATTTTTGGAGGCTTTTAAGCATATTTTGGGACTAATTTGATCATTGTTTTGAAGAATTTAAACGCTTTTAGGCCTATTAACTTGCGGTTTTGCCCCTTTGCTTTGTTGATTTCTTTTTTCGAAGTGGGCCGGCCTCCTCTGTTGATTTGTTTTTGTTACAATGGTTAAGTCAAAAATGGAAATTTTTTATTTAATTATTTGGAAAACACTAAATAAATATTTGAGGATTATTTGGAAAACACTTCATAGAGGATAAATCACCTTAAATCACTTCAAGCACATATTAAAGTGTAGGCTTCCTAAATTTAATGAGCACACCCTAGGTGAGAGTTCCTTTACCTAATTTTCAAATCAATGATGAAACTAGTCATTTGACCTCAATTAATAGGTTAGTTAAAATGATAGACATAAGGATACACCAAGATGTGGTTCATAACTTTCTTTTTAATTAAATCAAGTAGTGAAATTCCCGTCATGACTTAACCTACAGTGAAAATCAATGCTTCGAGATTTGAGCTTGAGCCTTACACTTAAATCCTCCTGGCAATTGGGGACATTCTTAATGTCACATATAAGTCACATACTCCTAGTCCTTTATACGTGACATCGTGTTTTGTTTTACTTGTTCGTGTTTTTTGTTATTATGATTTTCTTATATCGAATTTTCTAGCAATTTGTTTAAGTTTCTCGTAATTTGCTGTTTTTTTTATTGCATTATTTACTTTAATGCACTTGCTAAACTCCTTGGGTAGAGAACAGTATGACATATGATAGGAGGTACACCGAGCTTTTGAACCCCAATAATAATTATACTTGCAAATACAAAACATGAACTAAACTTGGAGTTGCTGCCGTTTGGAGCTTGGAGCAAGTCTTCGTGGGCAGCACGACAGAGAAATAACAGGTGGAGGATGGCGATCTCTAGCAACGTATCTTTTCCTTTGAATTAAATAACAAGCCATGGGACTTTGAAAACTGCATGACAAGTAGTTGAAACAAAGGTGTTTTTGAGAATTTGAAGGAGTCAGCATGTGTAATACTTTAGATCTTCTGTGGTAATGTGTGGCATTAGAAGGACTTTTTTTTTTTAAGTTTGTTAAAATTATGAAAGTTTTGATGGCTTCCTTCGTGAAAACTTGAAAAATTTGCATCGGATCATGGGTAGAAAGCTTTGAACAGGTGGGAGAACCTTTGCAATTGTTTTATGAATGTTTGCATACCCGCCATTTGAATCTTTTGGCTTGGTAACTGTTATGCCTAAAGTCTCATGTTTGCATATTCAACACTTAAAATTTCATTCTTACACACATACTACCTTACCTTATACTGAGATGAATATGGTATTGGAGAAAGATTTGGGGACCTGTCTTTGCTTTGTGTATTTGCTGATCTTGGAGACATATAAATGCTGTTTTTGTCATTTGTACTTACTACATATAAATCTTGTTTTTTAGAGGTCGTTTAAATGTCGATTTTGGAGCCATTTAAATGTGGTTTTTCGGACTGTTTTGACCCCACATACTTTTTATTTTGAGTCGATCAAGTGCTATCTTGGGTTAATTGAAAAGTGGGTTGGAAATGGGGCCTTAAACACTCTTTTGTCGGTTTCTTTTAAATACAAAATTAGTGACTTTTGGGTAGCATCTATTTGGTTCATTGGGTAACTTTTTGAGGTTTTTATGCATCGATTTGGGCACTTTTATATGCTGATTTTTGGAGGCTTTTAAGCATATTTTGGGACTAATTTGATCATTGTTTTGAAGAATTTAAACGCTTTTAGGCCTATTAACTTGCGGTTTTGCCCCTTTGCTTTGTTGATTTCTTTTTTCGAAGTGGGCCGGCCTCCTCTGTTGATTTGTTTTTGTTACAATGGTTAAGTCAAAAATGGAAATTTTTTATTTAATTATTTGGAAAACACTAAATAAATATTTGAGGATTATTTGGAAAACACTTCATAGAGGATAAATCACCTTAAATCACTTCAAGCACATATTAAAGTGTAGGCTTCCTAAATTTAATGAGCACACCCTAGGTGAGAGTTCCTTTACCTAATTTTCAAATCAATGATGAAACTAGTCATTTGACCTCAATTAATAGGTTAGTTAAAATGATAGACATAAGGATACACCAAGATGTGGTTCATAACTTTCTTTTTAATTAAATCAAGTAGTGAAATTCCCGTCATGACTTAACCTACAGTGAAAATCAATGCTTCGAGATTTGAGCTTGAGCCTTACACTTAAATCCTCCTGGCAATTGGGGACATTCTTAATGTCACATATAAGTCACATACTCCTAGTCCTTTATACGTGACATCGTGTTTTGTTTTACTTGTTCGTGTTTTTTGTTATTATGATTTTCTTATATCGAATTTTCTAGCAATTTGTTTAAGTTTCTCGTAATTTGCTGTTTTTTTTATTGCATTATTTACTTTAATGCACTTGCTAAACTCCTTGGGTAGAGAACAGTATGACATATGATAGGAGGTACACCGAGCTTTTGAACCCCAATAATAATTATACTTGCAAATACAAAACATGAACTAAACTTGGAGTTGCTGCCGTTTGGAGCTTGGAGCAAGTCTTCGTGGGCAGCACGACAGAGAAATAACAGGTGGAGGATGGCGATCTCTAGCAACGTATCTTTTCCTTTGAATTAAATAACAAGCCATGGGACTTTGAAGTAGTCTGTCTAGCGCAACATAAATCCTCACTTTATCGTTTAATCCTTTTCACAGCAATGTTGTGTAATTTATGCCCTAACTGCTTTAGGTTCCGAGGTCGTCGTCCGATATGATGTAGACCCTCATATCTTCCAGGCTATTTGTATGACCGTGTCCCACAAATATAAACCTTAAATAATAAAATTGTCAGGATAAAACATCAAATTACATCTTCTCAAAATTGAAGCCAAATAATATGATAATTTAGGAAGTCACCGAGGTTTCTCTCAGGATCCGTGACATCCCCAACTTTTCTTTCCTTTGATTCCAGAAATAAATGTTTTCATTTGGTCCATTTCTCCACTTGACATTTCTATGTCCAACCTTGATTGAATTTATAAAGATAGATACCTCTAATCATCATCGAGAGTTCTCTTAAGTGAGTTCAGTCATTTCAGAGGTAATTAACTATAGGTGCTTGCCTCTATAGGGAGCTTTAAGAACCCAGTTAATATAAACCCTATCTAATTCATAATATTAGGTAGGGGAACTTGTCGGTCAACATAAATGTTTGTAGACT
Organism: Phalaenopsis equestris; assembly: GCF_001263595.1. Lineage (NCBI taxonomy): Eukaryota > Viridiplantae > Streptophyta > Magnoliopsida > Asparagales > Orchidaceae > Phalaenopsis > Phalaenopsis equestris. The sequence continues at coordinate 36,075 of NW_018165646.1, forward strand.
AAAACAAATGTCATTAATTTTTTAGTTTATTTGATCGAGCCTCATGGATAAATGATATGTCTCTTTCTCGGGATAGGTATGTCACTTGTAGTGTTGTGCTCGTGTATTTAAACTATTGTCTATTTGAGATTGGTTTGGTCTCATATCTTCAAAATTAAACAATTACATTTCAAAACTATATTTATATTATATTAAATCGAATATCTCTTTCCCAATTTGATGACCGACACTATGTGATGATGCATTTTCTGGATATGAACTTTCTTTAAGCAAGGACAAGCTATGTAAATCTCAAAGCATGTAGTAAACTTTGATAGAAGATAGAAGCTCAAATGATCCACAGAATTAAGCACAATGGCAAATCACAACATGAACTATGCTCAATGAGCAAGAGTTTGTATGGGAAGGTAACAAGGATGTGCCTCAACTCAAGGTTGCACTGCTTCCAAGGTCCTTGGAAGCTGCATTTTGACCGATTTCGACTAACTGTTGAAGGGGCAATATTCCTGCCCAAGCCACTGCTTTTTTCAGTGCAGCTTCACCACACGTCGTGTATCATGATGCTAGCTAAAGCCACACAAAACACTGGCCAAATAAGGAAAATATTGGCAGATGATAAATGTTGCGTAGATCATATAAAACCAAGTGCGAATTTGTATGTGCCATAAAAACATAAAATAAAGAGTTCCATGGAGATAACTGGTCAACTTCTAAAGACCTGAGTTCCCATGCCCACCCTAAGCAATGGACCAATAACGTATGATTGAATAGAACTAGTATCTATAATTTGTAAGAGGAAATGGGGGAGCTTGGTCTTTTGATGACTTGCAGTGTAGTCTATGTTTAGGCAATCTCATCTGAGAGAATGTTACCAAGGTGAATACGATTTGAATGTACAAGTTAAACAACTTTTGAAAACAGACAAGTCTGAAACTGAGAACTAACACCAAAGGTGACCCATTGTTCAATATTTTCATATAAACGTAAAATGACAATCCAATATTATGATTTTCTTTTATTTTGAATGCTGCTTATAAAAATATTTATAGGCAATACACGCAAAGAAAAAAACTGTTGTTAATTCAATCACCATTATATATCTACTCAATGAAGATTAAAATAGAAGATGGATGTTATGATTCATTCACTTGCTTCTATCTTTCAGATAACGAAAAGTTTTATTTATCTAAAAATGTAGCTAGCAGATGCCAAGGATGTCATTGAAGAAATTTGTAACATTGAGGGCATTCACTTTCCAGTGCTGACTCCTAATCTCCAAGTAAGTCGTCCTTATTATGATTCAGTTTATTGTTCTATGTATCAATCGTGGAGAAGAATTCATCACAGATGATGCTCCGCCAGGGTTTCAAGGCAGCTATTGCAGCAGGTGCGAAAGAAGTTGCGATATTTGCATCAGCTTCAGAAGCTTTTTCTTTGTCCAATATCAATTGTAGCATTAAGGATAGCCTTGCCCGTTATCAGGATGTTACTCATGCTGCAAAGGCACTTGGAGTGCCAGTTCGTGGGTATGCCAGAACTCACAAATTACTTCAACAAAGCTACAATAGTTGATGATTCTAGTTTGTTAATCTAGAAATTTCTTCTTCTATCTTCTCTAGGCACGCTAAGTGGAGTAATAATACTAAAAAAAAGAAAAAAAATTAACTACCTAAAACTAAACAACACTTCAACCTACCAATTCATTACAATACACTGTTAACTTGGAAGTCTTCACTCAACTAAACAACTCTTTGCGGTCGTGGAAGTCACCATGCAAAATATGTAGGCCACTTAATCTGATGAAACCATCATCATCACTAGTTTTATTCCAACTCTTTGAGGTTGACTTCTTGAATTATTTATCATCACTCATTCTTATCAAGTGTTGCATGTGATGTGACCTCTTGTTTTGGCATGTCATCTCATACAATTTTTTAGCCACGTTATGTGTTCTATCCCTTTTCTTCATATTCATGTTGCATTACTTCCATCTTACATTTTTCAATCATTTTATGCTCCCTGAGTTCTTGTTTAAATCAACTTAGCCTATACAACCTCATATTCTGTAGATTTTGCTAGAAGGCTCTTAAAATATTCAACTTACACTATCCCTCTTAGTTTCACCACTCATCTCAAGTGTCCTTCAACCTGCTAATACTGTGCTGCTCGAACTGTGACAGATATGTTTCCTGTGTTGTGGGTTGTCCCGTAGAAGGAGCAGTTTGTCCAACGAAGGTGGCATATGTAGCAAAAGAACTTTATGAAATGGGTTGTTTTGAGATATCTCTTGGTGATACAATCGGAGTTGGTAATCCAGGTAAATTTAAGGCACTTTTTTCTTATGTTTAAGTGAACATCACAGTCATTATTTGTTGGGTGAATATATTCTTTTAGAATAAGATGGGAAGCTACAAAAAGCAATTGCGGAATTTAATAAACATTCATTTGAGAGTACCTTTGTGGTCACTTTGCAGTATATAATACAACTTGTGTTTATTCTTATCATCATCGAATCATTGAATCGTTAACTTTTTGCCAAGTATTTAGTGTGGCTTCAATATATGATAAGATGCATGATGTAGCATTGGTAAATCATTTTGTCTGTGTTCAGATAACATGTTTCCTTGTTTCAAAAAGGAAAAATACTCTAAACCCAAAATAAAATAAAAAGAAAAGGAAGAAAAAAAGTAAAAATATCATGTTTCTTAGCGATCAAGTTATATTCTGCATGTGCAATGCTCTTAACATGTTATAGAAAAATATGTGCTAACAATTTAAAATATTTGCATAAGACGACATGTGTGGTACAATATGATGAACTTTTGATGTTTAACTCTTTTTTGTTACCAGAAGCTGGTTTTCCCAAAGGACATACTGTTTTTTTTTCTCATTTTTTAAACATTTTATGCATTTGGTAGTTGAGCATGCTACAGTCATGGATTTTTTTAATTATAATTTACATATATCTTTTCAATTGGACTTTGTAAGTGACGAGCTAGAATTAACTATTATTTGTACATGTAAGAAGACATTATACTCTTTAAGCGAACTTGTTCAGGTACAAAAGATTCTTGTGAGCCCAAAACTTGAAGCTGTAAATCTTCTCAAGGCAAAGTAGTAAAGCACTTAGTATATTACAACAAGAATATTAGAGCTGTGACTTTGTGTGAAGTATGTCTTCTTTCTTTTAAGATTAAATCAAAACGAAGCAATTTTTTAATTGAAGGAAAATAATTGTTGGCAACGGAATATTGTTGTATATCATTGCGGAATACAGGTGTATATATATGGACAATCAGAAAGAACAAAGAAGGAAGATGATAACTCTTCCCCTTAAACTAGAGCATATACCATTACGTTCCAACCAATTACAAATATTTCACGACAAAGAAATTCCAGAGCCTTGGTAAATAGATCAAATAATAACTTTTCACTAAATATGTGTGTATGTGTGTATTTGGGTTTCTTTTTTTTTTAGGCTGCATCATTGATAAAGTCATAATAACTTCCATTTTTTGAATTTTTAATGGACGTTCTTATTGCTTCATATATAGCTGCTTGATTATTACAACTAGGAATCATAAGTCATGTAATTGAGAAGCCAAATTGTCTATCAGAGATCCACATCATTTCACATGCATAATGAGCTATAATCTTATCTTCAAGTAGATATAAAAATAACATTATATTTCTTCTCCAGATCACAAGATTTTCAACCATAAAGACATGATAACCTAAAGTTGGCTTTCAAATCTTAAGATATTGCGTGCCAAAATCAAGAAAAAATTCAATTCTTAAAGGATTTTATTTTTGATAAACTATTTATTTTCAGGGGTTTCTTGATAGACCTTAAAATTATTTGATAGCATCTAAATGTTTCTTTTTTGGGTTTTTAGACCAACCATACCAACAACAGAGGATATTTTGAGTGACAGTAAAGTAGTTAGTTTTTTCAAACAAACAAGCTTCACCATTCTCAAATGATTTCAGAGCATCAATAGGAAAATAAAAAACCTTACATCCAAGAGATCAACTTCTTCATGAAAGTTTGTGGCATGCTTTCTTTGTGTGTGTGTGTGTGTGTGTGTGTTTGAGAGAGAGAGTAATTATTGGCATTCATTTCGAGCAAAAAGAGTCTTTAGTAATCAATTTTATGGTCCTCTGTATATTACCATCAAACTAGACTTTAATAGTGATTACCTATAAAAGAAAGGGTTTAATCTAAGGGAAATGTGTAACCAAGCCTCAAATATAATAATCAAGAATTACATGCTTTCAATTAAGGTCAATTTGATCCTCCTGTTATGTACTTAAAATAGAAAACACAAAAAAGACCAGACAAACCGACAAAAAGAAATGAATAGATAATCAAATAACAAAAAAATTGTATTGAATGGTTAGTGCTTTGGCATTTACTTTTATGAAGATCAATATAAAAAGTCTATCCGAGTGCTCAGTGATAGTCTAATGGTTAGCCATAGTAAACGAGATGGAGGAAGGTGATTCAGAAGGAGACTAACATTCCTTGTCATTTTAAACGCAATGGTGGTAGAGGTCTAGATGGAGGGTCGTTGGTAAATGGAGTGTGAGATAAGGGAAGGCCTCATACAAGGTAGCATTTATTACTAAGCAAGTAAGAATGGCATTCCACTAAAATTGGCGAGAATCGAGTATTTAAAACATTGAAGCTTATGTAGCATTGAGAAGATGATCATTTATATTCAACCACCTTATTTTATTAAGATTTATATGATTATGATAATTGATGTCTAACATCACTCTCAGGATAAAAAAGAATGAAAGAAGATTGCATAAATTCAAAAATATTTTGTGCGAAATGCCATTATTTGAATGGAAAATTATTATTCTAATTTTCCTCCTTAAATTCGTTTGAATGTTGGTACGGCTTTAGACCTACACACTTCAACAAGTATAGCCAAGTAACTCATGTTTGTTTATAATGAAGGAGATAAATAACAAAAAGTTATATAGATAGATACTAAGTTTGATCCTCAGATGTCTGAGTAAACTAAGTCAAATGTTGTATTATTACATTAAAAGTAAAACAACGGAAAGAAAACACTTGATGTTTACCAAATTAACACTTTAAATTCAAAATTTAAAATTTAGGATAGTACATTCATTTCACGAAAAATAGTAAATAGCAGCATAAAAATCCCATCAATAATAGTGCCAAATTCGACGCTAAACCCTATTACTTGCAAATTTAGTAATTTTGATGCACAAATGGATGTTGCAAAGCTATTGGCATAAAAAAAATTCCGCTGCTACAATTTACGGTGGTTTTGCGACAAAAGTGATCGTACATAATATTTAATGACGCATATTGTGTTTGAGCGATCTGATGCAAATTTACGTCAGCTATGTGTCAAAATATTCCGTCAGAGAAATCTTTGCGACAAAACTCAACGATAGCTTATTAATGTCTAAATTAGTGTCGGATGTTGTCAAACATTTGGTTGAGTCTGAAAATTGGATGCAAAGGGTTGCACATATATACAAATATGTAAACACACTCACACACTCACACATCTATAAACTTATATATATATATATAGACACGCACACTCACACATCTATAAACTCGTATATACAAATATATACACACACAAATGTTCATCTACACACACACGTACATGTAAATGTAAAGGGGTGCACATGCATACCACCCAATTCTTTTGTAATTAGTTATCTAAAACCTAAATTTTAATTTGACAAAGTTTAAAAAAAATTAAAAAAATTACATATATGCCACCCAATTTCTTTAGATTTTCATCTAAACGATAGAAATCAAGCATTCCTAACATATCACTAAAAACATTGACATAGCCCTAAACCTAAACGACAGAAATCAGACATAAAAACAAAAGTATTCGAGCAAATGCAGAGGAGAATTGAAAAGTAATAGATTACCGCGGGGTCGCCAGAAGGTTGCTAGAGAGGAAGAGAAACCCTAATTTTCATCAAGCCAAAGGAATAATAGAGAGGAAGGAGAGAAAGTACGAATGAGAGGCTAGCGGGCATGACATTATGTTTAGAGAGTTTTGTTTCCAAGTAGCGTCGGAAATACCTAATGATAATATGACGCTATTAGGTGAAAAGCATTCTGTCACACATTTCAGATGCTTTTTTCGATGCAAAATACTTGCGTCGGAACATTCCGACACAACTTTTCAGATGCTAATTCATACACTATTTGCCTATATTCTTGGAGTAATTAGTGAAGCTTTGAAGATGAGAAGAGAGGAAACTCAAATGTTAATGTCATTGATAAGAGGAAATTAATGATAAGGTAGTGAAAAGATTAGTTAAACAAAACTTAGTGACAACATCAACTCCTCTACAAATATCGTTATTTTTATTTAGTTCTTGAATAATACAAGAATGATAAAAGGTTATCAAATAATTCTGAGACTTGCTTATACTATATTGACAAAAAATTGATATGAAATTATGGGATATATAAAATATTATATAATATTAAGAAAGAGGAGATATAAATGGTTCTTTTTCTTTTTTTTTGAAACAGAAGAGAACTATCAACAAGAATAAAAGGTAAAAGAGGGATCGCAGTAATGGATGAAAATCATCATTCGTTGCTTGTTATATATATATGGGAAGAAGCATAAAGACATACTAGAATGAGTAACTGCAACCAAACTCAAGGAACAAACAATATAACAAACAAAAATGTGCATCACAGAATGATGTAGAGGATGGTCTTAATTCTCTTAAGAAATTATCACAGAGCCTAAAGAAGTACTAGATTGATAATAATAGGTCCAAAAACACATTGAGTGACAGGAGAATAGCCAAATTTCTCCCAATAAAGATTTGATGATTGATTTGTCCATTGACAATGTTAAATGGTGGGAAACAGTTGTGATCATCTCCATGACCAACATTGTGATCTCATTCACAAGAACTGCAAACCCTTTTATTAGAAATTAAAGCAGCTTGATGAAAATTAAAAAAGGAGAAACAAGTAACTCAATGAGCTAAGGAACTTTGGAGACTGTAATAGTGATGTTTGGGACGGTAGAGTCTTTTATCAGTTTAGTATAAGCAGATTGTTGGAATGGGTGCAGGTCAGAGAGGAACTTAGCAATGAGAAATTTGTTATTTTGTTCATGCCGAGAGAGAAAAGGGTAAGATAAAGATGCTAAATTTTTTTTCTTTTCAAGATCTTGTATTATTCAAGGATCTCCTGAATATATTTGCCTGCCTATTGTATGGAAAATAGCTTGAATTATCAAGTATATATCTGAGAGATGCTATCTTGAAAGTAAGTGGAGTGCAATGTAATCAAAGAACTAAGTAGAAATAGAAGAAACTTTCATTCCTTTTTGTCAATTTTATAAAACAGGATAATAGATGTGATATCTGGTTCATGTTTATTTACTATTCATATTGAACAATGTAATCATATATGTCATTTGTATATTTGCCAGTGCCCCTCCATTTAAGAGGCGGAGATTCATAATGTTTGAGTTTCTCCTACAATATCACAAGAAAACAAAAAGCATGGTATTATTAGCAGATAATTGGTATCATTCATTTTGATTGAAATACCAATAGTGGATGAGAAATTTGTCTCCAAGAGAGTAGTGAAGGACATATAGGCGGATGGTAGGAAAAGTAAAGATAACATAAGGAAATATTTACTTATAGATCCCGGGGCTTGGATTAAATGCAAGATTAAGATAAAATAGTGAGTGCAGCGTGTGAAGAATTTTGCAATGTGCTCGGAGATTGAGGCCTCAAGAGCTAGTGTGTGTGACATTTAGGCAATTGCAGATTGCATGGGGGTCTAAGATTACTAGAGTGAGTGTATAGGGGCGACAACAGGAGCAAAGGGTTTAGGAACAAGGTTTGCACGGGGAAGGGGACTGCTACATGTGTGGCAAGGGGTGTTTGGTATCCTATTTTAGGCAGGACACTAGTTAATTGTTGCTTCAATTCTACCAAACACAATTTTTGAGTATTTAAGATTTTCTTTTTTTTTTATTAAATCTCATTCACTTTCTTACTAATTAATTTTGACTTTGTATTTAATTTAATCGATTTAATAATTTTTCTAACAAATCTAGAATTTTGAAGCAAATATTCAATCATTAATTTTTGTTAAATCATTTAATTCTTTCAGTCAAATAGCCAAGTGTTCTCTTTAGATACTAAATTAGTTTTAATAGATACTAATAGGAACTTCAACTTTCTTAGTGACATTTTGTTTATTTTTGTTGTGCATTATGATAGTTGAATGTTAGTAAATGAAAGTTTCTTGGGTCCGAGGCCTTGCAATTAATAATCTCCTACTCATGTATTATGAAACTTGATTCTTCTTTTAGCCTCTGATTTCTTGTACTTAAAAAAATTTAGCATTTGAACCATGGAAACTCCAACTAATTCAATCATTAATTTTAAGTTGAAATTCTAGCAAAAAAGAGGTAAGTTTTCATGAGAGAAAAAGATCCCAAAAAAAATGTAATATTGGATGTATTACAAAGAATATTTGCAATATAGATGATGATATATTTTCTAAAATTAAGATTAAATGATTAAAATGAAGAAATGCCTTTGAAGTTTTGTGCAATTAACGAGTACATGAAGATTTAAAGGTAAGTCTTATAAATACTATAGTTAGGTAGATTAGTGATTAGACATAAAAAAGTTATTTACATGTAAGTTCACTATGACAACAATAACAACAAAGCCTTAATCCGACGACATGGGGTCGGCTACATGAATCCTTTTCTCCTTTGTGTCCTATTTAATGCATATTTTCATTTAGTTCTAATAAATTAAGATCATTTTTTATACAATAAGCCCAAGTCTTCCTAGGTCTACGTCTACCTTTTTTAACATAAGTCGAATCTAAAACATCTACTCTCTTAATCAGATCATCAGATGGTTGATGTTAATGTGACAAAACCATCTAAGACGACTGTCTCTAATTTTGTCCGTCACAGGAGCTACACCAACCCTATCAAAGATATATTCATTTCACATTTTTTCTCTAATTGTAAAGTCACTCATCCACCTTATCACAACACTTAACTTAGTATATTATACTTCTCTTTTAACGGCCAACATTCAGCACCGTAGAGCATTGAAGATCTCACCACTATCTTATAAAATTTTCCTTTTAGTCTAAGCGGTACTTTTCTATCACACAGAACGCTTTAAACTAAACGCTTTGGACAACGGACCCAAGATATCTAAATCGTTCACACCTTTTAATAATTTGATCACCCAAAGTCACACTTCTGTCACTAGATCTATTACTACTAAAATTACACTCCATGTATTTAGTTTTAGTTCTACTTAAATGAAGGCCTTTAGACTCCAATGTAGACCTCCATAAATTAAGGTTTTCCTGAGCTTTTTCTCTCGTCCTATCCACGAGAAGGATATCATCAGCAAAAAGCATACACCAAGGTACATCCTCCTATAAATATCCAGTAAGACCATCCATAACTAAAGCAAAAAGATATGGGCTTAAAGCCGATCTCTGATGTAATCCAACAGAAATATGAAAATATTTTTTCGATCCTCTTTCAGTTCGAACTCAAGTGACAGCTCTGGTATACATATCTTTAATGACTTGAATATAAGTCATATCAACACTTTTCTTCTCAAGAACTCTCCAAAGGATATCTCTTAGAACTTTATCGTAAGCTTTTTCTAAATCAGTAAACATCAAATGTAGATCCTCCTATTATCTCTGAACTTCTCCATCAAACCACTCAATAAATGTATAGCTTCCATCGTAGACCTGCCTGGCATAAATCCAAATTGATCATGAGAAATCTTTGTAATACGTCTTAACTTATGCTCAATTACCTTCTCCCATAATTTTAACGTATGAAACATCAACTTAATTCCTTTATAATTTGCACACTCTTGTGCATCCCCTTTATTCTAAAAAATGGGGAGCAAAATACTATTCCTCCACTCCTCAGACATTTTTTTAGTTTTTAAAATAATATTAAAGAGTTTAGTAAGCCAAGAAACTCCCAAATATGCTAAATATTTCCCCACTTCAATTGGGATATTTTCAAATCCAACAAATTTCCATCCTTTTTTTTAAAGCCTCCTCAACTTCTTCTGTACTAATGCGACTGTAAAAAAATGAAACATTTTATTATTATTAACAATATTAAGATCACTAAGGTTGATCGTATTTTCAGAAACTTCAATAAAAATTTATTAAAATAACTCACACATCTATGTTGAATATCATTTTCTAAGAAAAACACATTTTGATTTTCATCTTTAATACACTTTACTTGAGTTAAATATTTACTTTTCTTTTCGCTTTGTTTGACTAGTTTATAAATATATTTTCACCATTCTTAATATCTAATCTATTATAAAGATCACTAAAAACAAAATTTTTAGCGTCACAGATTGTTCTTTTAGACTCCCAACGGGCCGTTTGATATTTTTCCCAGTTTTCTAAGCTTTTATATTTAAATCAATTTTTACAACATACCTTCTTATGTTTCATCTTTTCTTGCACATTATTATTCAACTACCAACTATTTTTATAGAAACATTTCTTTTGATTTTCCAAGTACATCTTTTGCTACTTGTTTAATAGTGTTTGTTACTATATCCCACATAGCATTTGCTTCATGAACATCTCAAATTTTTAAATCTTGAACTTTACTCATAAAAATAATTTTATTTGTGTCTTTTAGGTTCCCTCATTTAAGTCTACGATGATGAGTCATAGTATTCTTTATTTTATTACTCTTTATCTTAAAATCTAGAACTAATAATCGATGTTGGGCACTTAAATTGTACTTAAAGTACTTAAATCCTCACTTGGAATGACCTTACAATCTTTACAATTTTGACGATCTCTTCTTCTCATAAGAAAATAATCAATTTGTGTTTTTTCATATTCATTCTTATAATTAATAAGATGTTCTTCTTTTTTCTTGAATAAAGTATTAGTAATAACAAAATCATACACTAAAGCAAAATCCAAAATGACTCTGTCATCTTCATTAGTCACTCCAAAATTGTAGCTACCATGAATATTTCTGAAATCTTCGACCACTCTAGCGACATCTCCATTCAAAAACTCCAATAAAAATTCTTTCTTCACGAGGTATCATTTGTATTAAGTCTTCTAGGTCAAGTCTTCTAGCATTTGTATTAAGTCTTCTAGGTCATTCCAGAATTTATATTTAGACCCTATATCTAAATTTACTTGAGGAGCATAAGCACTTAAAATATTAAAAATTTTAGTATCAATAATAATCTTAAAGGTTATATTCTATCTCCAACTCTATTAGTTTTTACAACAATATCTTTCAAACTCTTATCTATAATTACACTTACACCGTTTCTTGTGTGACTCTTACCAGAATACCAAAGTTTAAAACC